>NW_008824983.1:2796391-2816840 GCF_000699105.1 Pygoscelis adeliae | reverse complement strand
GAAAGCCAGTGGCTGGCACCCCCTGCTGGACGGGGCATTGCCTTGTTATTGCCTCTGGCTGCAGTATACCAGCAAGGTGTTTGTCCTTTTGATGCCTCAGTTTAGCCAGCGGTGTAATGGTTATACCAGTATTTACCTGCCTTCTCACCCATTTGGTGGGCTGACTAGCAACGTGTTTTCAATCTTTGCATGAAAGGCTCCACATTAATCCATGCCACGATTTGCTTTGTTTGCTTCTACCATTAAAATTACTTGTTTCCCCCAAAGATCTGCCATCTGTCACTATTCACCTTTTACATTTTTATGCTCCACAGTTGAGCAAACACCAATGCCTGGGTAATCCTATTTCCCATTATCAGCCCTTGGAAGTGCCCCGAAGTCGGGGCAGTTACAAAGTCTTGCTCCTGGCTGGATTTCCTGGGACCCCAGGGCTCACCCTGCAGCCTCGTCCTCACTGCAGCCACTAATAACATCCCAGTTTTTTTCATCGTAGGAGTTGCCCAGTCTTAAAAAAAAAATTTAGTTCTGTTTTCCCCACATTGCCATAACCTGCAGATTTTCCTAGGAAGTAGCATAGAATTGTAGGAAAGAGAGGCAAAGAGATGAAGACACTGCCTGAGCGGATGCGGGCAGCTAAGGGGGATAGCTCTGTGCTCTCTGCATGGGTAATGATATTGCAGTATCGTTGCACTTGACAAAGGAAAGGGGCAGACCCTGGGTGACGGCTGGGACCTACAGCTGCGAGATGCAAGCCACTGTCTGAGTAGCCAGTTGCAAATGGTTTTTCTGTTTTCATAATCTTTGTGAGTAATACCCTGTCAAACTCTCATCAAAAGTTATTAGTCCCTCCATAAACTGGTACTTCAATATGTAAACTTGCCTTGTAATTAATTTTATGAGCTATGCCCCTGGCACCATAGAGCTCTTATTTCATTTTAGGAGCATAATTGATTAGGCTTCCTGTAGCTATGATGTAGACCAAGGATGTCACCACCAAACAAGGAGTAATTTGTGACAGCTCATTTGTGAGGAGATATGTACTGTTTGCCAGCGTTAAGCATACATAAGGCAAAGTAAAATATTTTGTATTGCTACTGCTGTGCCCTGCTTGAAGTTAAAAAAACAAAAGGAAAAATAAAGAGACTATCTAATTATACAGACAAATTTGTAAGGTTAATTAGTATATATTTGTACAGCAGCTTCTATTCTCCACTGTAAAGGTTTTTCTTCTCCACTGAATTCCTTTGAAGATGTTTGCCTCACTATAGCATCAGGTGACATTCCCGTTCGGGCAACTAGATTTTGCATTGCTAAAATTTCCCTCTGTTTCAATTGTATCAGATATTTTTCTCTACTTTCTGCAACTATTAGGGCACAATAAAATCTCTCTCTCTGATATGCCTTTTAGCAATTACAGAGTCCATCTTGATGACAATGGTTAAGTAATAGGATTTCCCTTCTTTTCTCTCCCTGTTTAGTATTTGAGTGAATGTTACATGAGAGAAATATGTCGGACACTCAGGCTGTATTAGCTTAATTTATGGCTAGCATCAATGAGGCAATATTTCCTGTGGATAAGGTCAAAAGGGCTTTGTTTCCTATTAATTAAAAATGGGCTTATATAGGACAATGCATGTAAGTAATAAAGACATAATGTGTATTTGTGTGGCCATAAAGAAGAGGAGTTGGGTTATTCATAGAACACCGATCATAGCTGGAGTATTGCCCTGACCCTGACAACAAAGGGGAAAAAAAAAAAGGATTATTTTATTCTTTCCATATCCTGCTTATGTTGGTTGGAGAAGTGAGCTGACTGTCCAAGAGAGGCAAGTCCTAGGTTGCTGCAGCCCCTTAAAGGCTGTAAGGACAAGGTTGAAACTAAAAGTGTCTGGTGCTTGCTGCCTCTCCAGGGGAAGCTATGTATGGCTGAATTCAATAGGAGCTCTGTCTGAAATAAGAAGAAAGCAAAACCTCAGAAAACAGATGGTTTAAAAATGAAACTAAGAATTTCAGAGGGAGAGTCAGAAGAAATGAGAAATGCTTCCCTCCAAAACTGCAACAGAATGATAAATTACTTTTGCCTTTCCGAAGCCAAGCTAGAAAACCTCTGCTCACCTCTATTATCTACTTCTGGTCTCTGAAGATACATTACCATATTAATTCATTGTGTTATACAATTTGAGCAACTAAATGAGTTTACCTTATGCCCTCTTAATAGCATTTTCTTCTAATGTTAGCTTTAAGTGATACATTTTAAGGGATGCTTGAAGCAGAATGCATCACGAAAATTTATTTAAACTCAATTTTGTTTACAAATTATGACTTATCCCTTCTTGATGAACCAAGTATAGAAAAACCACACAGCCTCTCTGTGGACGAAACATCTCTCGGCATTGGGACTGCTGCCATCTCGTGACTAATGCGAGGTTTTACTGGGGCAAAAAAGTAGCTGCCATGTCTCGGGAGGTTAAGAGGGACTGTTTGTGTAAAAGACAACAATCACAGAGCAAATGACAGGTGTGATGAATTAGGATGGTTGCATCTGCAGCCCATCAGAATGGGTGAGGTGGTGCCATGCCACATGTCATACCTGGCGTGTGCCAGGGTGGTCAGATGGCTGTCATGAGTGGGCTCACCAGGCGGCAGGCTGCTGGACACGGGGCTTTGGCCAAAGGCCAGCCTGCAGTGCAAAACATTAGGAAGTGTTTTTCAAGCATTGAGATTGTGGGAAAGAGGATCAAAAATGGATCAACTCAATTTTTAGAAAACATGGTTCCTAACAGGACAGGAATTTTATGTCCCGTGGCTGTGGTACCAACAGGGGCCCTCCATCCATGCACTGGCTACAGTTTTTTTCTACGTGCATATGTATTTCTACGTACACATAAATGCATACATAAAATATGCCTACAAGCAGCTTATAAACAGAAGCAGCAACCTGACCTGTGGCCTCACATCTTTGCTTGTTCTTTCCCATCACCCAGGGGACTGAGGAACTCGAGTCTCATGGGATTGCCCCAGGATTTATGAACTCACGAGCACACCTACTGCAAACGTGCCGAATCTCCTCCCTGCGTCGCACCCACAAAAGTTTCAAGGAGTGAGAAGCCTGATGGAAGGCTCTTCATGCAGCTGGTCCCCAGGTCCGCTCGTTCTTGTTCCTGGGCTTCCTGCTGGCCAGTGCCTTCAGCTGTTCAGAAAGATTTCTGTGCATATCAAAAAATTCTGAGACATTGCAGTTTTAGCAGAGGTGACTGTTTATCTAAATGACCATCGTGCAGCTCTCCTCTATTATTCATTGGGACCTCATTCAGCAAAACCTTTAAGTACATTCTTTAGCTGAAGCATATACTTCTGTATTTTCTTGAAACACTGAGGACGGATGTATTTTACTTGAGTAAGTTCCCATTTCAGTCATCCGCAGGAGAAACAAAGACAATACTGTGCAATTTAGGTATCTAAATTTTTAACACAAACATTTTGCAAACAGCCTGAAAATCATTCATCCAGTGTAATGATTATCAACAAATTCTGATTATTAGAAATAAAAGAACAGTTTGACCTCCGTGGGCAGAAGAGGGCTACAGCTCTGCATTCAGTGGAACTACTCTTGTGTGTGAAGTTAAGCACCTGTGTAAAGTTTGCAGGCCTGAGGTATACACATGAAATTATGCTTTTGTCCATGAATGATTGAAACTCCAATATTATGGACAGAATTATCACATTGTTTCAAAAAACAAATAGTAGATGCTACAAATGTAATTGCTCCTTCAGTTGGCTGGCTGGGTTGTTTACCACTCTTGGGTTTTTGGTTTTTGTTTTTTTTTAAAAGCATTCAACTATTAGCTATTTACAATGACTGATAGAAGTAGCATTAACTTACTGCCAACTGGAAATCAGTTCCTATTTGACCTTCTGATATGTACTGACCACCTTTCAACTTTAAAGGAAATTTTATCTCATCTTTGTGGCATAAATTAGTAAATAGAAAGTATCTTCATTTGACATTTTCCACTGTAAGTACATGATCAGCAGTCTTACGTTCAGTCATTTTAATTTAATAGGTTTATCCCTGTGCTAGATATGGTATTCATTTAAACTGACCTTGCTTTATTTGAATTATTGCTCAGATTTGCACAAGTACAAATGACCTAATCTTCCAAAATACATTTTCTGATCGACATAAGCAAACAGTCTGAAGAAGCAATTATGTAAAAGAAATGCTTTTAGGCAACAAATGGGTCTATAAATAAACGAGTACTTCCTAATCACAGGCTAAAAAAGGGTGCCATTTTTCCTTTTTTAATAAAAAAAACCAGTTAAACTCAATGAATTTTAATCTTCCTAGAAGTGAGGGGCCAAGAGTACTTTGGGAAATTGAGTACAGTGAAAGCAAAAGCTGCACCAGCTTTTTGCTGAAGTTCAGCCAGCATAGCTGCATCTGACCAGTACCACCTCTGACTTTCCAGGTCTGCATAGATCAGCAAGAAATTATATGGAAAAAACTGGCAACCTGTAGGAGGGAAGGGGATTTTTTTACAAGTCAAAAGTGGTTTTTTTTTCCCCAAAGTGAAAGGCAATGCAAAAATATACCACCTACGCACCTTTGTGTCTTTTCTATTTTTTCCATTGCCAATGCCCTGGGATCCCATTATTTATTTGGATTTATGCACTTTTTCCCAAATAAAAGAAGGATGTGGGGAAATATATGTTAAAAATTGTGTCCGAAGGGGAACTTTTATCCACCCTTGGTATTTGGGGAAAAAAGTAATTGTTAACAGTTGGAAAGGTATTACTAGGGCATGTACTGTAGTTGTGTCAATGGGCATGAGAAGAAAAGCAATAGGTGAAGCTTGGTACTGGAGAAATCAGTGTAGACAAATGCTTTTTTCACAGTGCATAAATCAAGACTGCTTAACTAAAGGTGATGGATAGTTACACAGTTGTACATTGGTATGAGCAGAGACTCAAGTCTAGGAAGAAGAAGGTGGGTGAAAAGGCGAAAGTCACTTGACATGAGAAGGAGAAATTATACTGCTAAAGGAAGAGAGGAAGAGCAGCATGACAGAAATAAAAGCAGGTTAGAGATATCCATCTGTGGAAAGAAGACAAGGAGATGCATTGATGGAAAGTGTACAATGTCAGGGAGATGAGAGGGAAAGAACAAATTTTAAAAAAACCCAAAGAAACGCAGAAAGGCAGAAATGCTAAAGCTGAGCATGAACCCAAACTCCACATACTAACTCCTCCAAAAACCTGTGCCTGGTTTGCTCTGGCTTATTTGCAGGAGCGCGGCTTGGGCTGTATCTCAGGCAGGGAGGTGACCCCCGGGTGTGAGGGACTGGCACTGGGAGCCTGTGGAAAGATGATGAAGGAAAAATAGTTTTGCTAGGGGAGAGGGGTGTGTGTGTGTGTGTGTGTGTGTGTGTGTGTGTCTGTGAGGTTTAAGAGGAGTTCTTGCAGTCCCAAGGAGAAGTGATAAGCTGCTAAAAAAATGAAAATAAAACAGATATTGCCCCTGTGCTGCTCAGAAGAAGGGTGCAGAAGTGGGACAGGCTCCATATTCACTGGCACTTTGTAATGTTAATGACATTTCTTTGGCTGAAGAGAAATCAAAACTAGAAATGAGGAGTTCTGCAGGAATCAGTTCTCCTCTCTGTGACACTGGCGAAAACCAAGAGCTGCTCCACTGAAGGGAAGTGGTTCTCACCAAAATAAACCAATTATTTGAACACAAAATCTCAAGGTCGTGTGCTGCTCAACTGCATTTCTGTGGAAGGGTGTAAAAAGCTGTGAGAGCTGAGATTTTATGAAGGCAGAAAATTGACTTTATATCCTTAAGCTGATTACTTTTTACCTGTCAAAACCTTCTAAGTCTTTTCCAGTGACCATTCCCAGCATTCTGGAATTCAAGTGAATTCCTTCATGGTTCTTGTCTGCATCAGAATATTTTTGGGCACATCCAGTTAAGGTATTGTTTTCCATGCATGGGATATACACGCCTCTACTTTTCCATAGGGAAACACAAGAAGAATGGGCAAAAGCATTTGAGAGATTTCATGAATACAAAAGAAGCTGACACAAGATGATACGTGTTTTCTCTCTTCCACTAGCTAGCAGAAGGACTTAATTTGGAGGTATGCCTCTTTAGGATTTAGTCTTAAATACACTTATTTGCTTTGCTTAAGAGTTAAAGTCAGACTTCAAGTCAGGCACAAGACTGTAAACAAAAATCACAAATCAATCAAACATTAAACATAATTTTGAATGTAATTCCTGGATACCTTTCCTGTTGCATACCATAAGATGTTTCCTAGACGATGCAGCTGTGTTTAATGACACTCCTTTTCCAGCTGTTAACCTCTTCTCTGTCTCTGTTTAAAACCCAGTGACTGTGTTTTCATGGAGTGATCCCACCATAATACCCTTCTAGGTCTCAAATCCCTCTTTGCTCCCCACTTTCATTTTAAAGCTGGTTTCTTGCATTCTGTTCATACCTGTGCAGCCTCAGCAGTTCAGACCTTACACCTCCATTGACTTCTGGAGCTGGACTGTAGGTAGAAACGCAAATGCTGTTTGCAATCAGTCTGCTGGTTGACTGCCAATGTCCTGAGCTGGGCTTTCTCCTTTACAGGGGACCACAAATGCTTCCAAAGTAAACGTGCAAGACACCACTTACATGCATGTTTTTTGAAGGTCATGATCCTTGGTGTGATGCCGGCTTCCTGTAAGGCAGTACATGGCACATGGCTAGGATAGCTGACAAGTAACAGGTTGCTCTGTCTAGAGGTACTCATAAATGCAAGTGTTTTCCCTCCTGGTTTCCTTTGTCCCAGGAGGTGGTATGGATTATCAGGAGGATACATCTTCCCAAGTCTGTAGCTCTTTAGATACCTAGAAACAAGAATGTCTTTTCACATGCACCTTGGTGTTCTTCCAATGTCTGCAGGTTAGCATAACCCTTACGATAAAAGACTCCAGGGGAATAGAATGTTTTCACCTTGATCATGCTGCAGCTGCTGTAGGGGAAATGCAAAAGGAGGTGTCAAGGTCCTAAGTAACTTATATATTGTGTAAATGAAAGGCATGTCTCTATGAGGATTAGGGGTGCCAGCATGGTGCCACCTCGGAGGGCATCTGTCCCTGAGCAGGCAGGGTGGGCAGGTCCTTGTCAGTGGCACCAGAGTCCCCCAGGAAGGAGGAGAGATGTTTGTCACACCTCCAGCTGACTGCCTACACAATGTGGGCAGAAGAGGAGCTTTGTTGATGTTAATCAATACATCATTTATGTTGCTCGTGGCAATGTCTTTCTAATTTTGATGCATAAGATGAGAAGAACAAACGGAGTGTCTCTGGAGAAACAAGTGTTTTTTAGATGTACAAATAAGGCAGTTATTTACAAATCCCTCCCTGGCAGGGGAGAGGGAGAAAGCGCTAGGCACAGTAGAGGCGCCATGTTAAGCAAATGTTTAAGCTTTGTCTCTAAGATACGTTCTGCCCTTTCTAAAATAAGTATGCTTGTACCTTAGAGAGGAAAAAAAATATCAAAGTGCAAATACTTACAGGAGAGACACAACATGAAATTCTAGGTTAGATACGTGCTCATTTCCTCAGACTTCTGAGTTTCTCAAATACCTCTCCTTTGCATACTTTGGACCATGGAAGATGTTTCCATGGTGACAAATAGATGTTATGTTTATTTACTGGGCAGCAGGGAATGACAATGTCAGCAAATGACATTTCTGTTCCTTTCTTTTCTTCTTTTTTTTCCAAGGGAGATGTGTTTTAGTTAATGAAACTGGCAGCGGCAGCAGCAGTTTTTCAGATATCCTTCCCAGCCCCACATTGAGTGTGTGTGTGTGCGTGCGTGAGACAGCAGCAGACAGCAGTTACTGTGGCTGTGTGATTCTCCGATCAGCCTCTGAAGCCTTTTGCTCTATTCGGTATGCACATAGTTTCTTGTGAACAGCACTGCCTGTGAAGTGTCAAGGAGATTTCAGGCTTTACTCATGGGAAAGGACCTAAGTATTTCTTGCATTAGGTGCCTGGCCTGTTCTTCAACCCTCCCACACATCTGTTCTTGTTGACAGCTCTACTACATTGTCCATAAAAAATGATCTGATAGCTAAAACTCTTGTAGTTGATACTGCTCTGGTAAAAATAAATAAATAAATAAACTTAATATTTGCAGTAGGCTGTGGAAAGTAGGAAAGAGATTTTCGGAAGGAGGCTTCTGAGAGAAGAGACCAGGGTCTGAAAAAGAAACAGAGTTTTAGCAAGTCGATTACTTCATGGATTTTATACCTGTTCAAACTTTTCCTGAGGCTCCATAAAATGTATTTGCTTCATAACAGCCACAGGCTGCTGCTGAAATGAATGAACAATGAATTGAATGCCAGTCTGAAACCCTGTGCAGCCTCTCAGGGCTTCCCATCAGCTCTGCAGGACGACGCGTGGCCCAGTGGGAAAGGGGAAGGTGGTAGATCCATTAATTGCTCCTTCTCACATCCATCTCTGTAGAAAAATAGTGTGCGATTTGCCTCTCCTAGCCCCGGACAGCTACGGTGTTGGTGCCAGGCTTCACCTTGCCATCCCCGTTCCCTTGATGGGCAGGGAAGCTGGGACTGTGCTTCCCACTGGGATTCAGGAGGGGTGTAATATTATTGCCAGGGATGTAAGGCTTTTGTGGTTGATCCTTTCCTCCCTCCTCCCTTATGTGCTTGAACCAGAGCTGGCTGGTATCTGGCTGTGTCTCTCAAAACAGTGGAACCAGCAAGACAAACAGTTGCATGCAATATTAACAAGCTGGAGGTAGGAGCTGATGAGAACAGTCAGTGACAGACTAGACATAAGTTTCAATGATTGACTTAAACTTTCAAGAGCAGTGAGTAGGTAAACTCCTACTGTTTTCCTTTTCCTCACACAACTTCAGTCCTGAAAGTGCTGTAACATCTCAAATTTGTGTTACTGGATGACTACAGAAACATGAGGATCAAGGGGAAGAGGTACATAAAAACTAAATGAATGTATGGCTGCAGGAAAAAAAAATCAACAAAAAAAGAATTACACCTACCCCTCCAAAAAAACCAACACAAGCAAACAAACTCTATTAGCTCAGGAACCATGGTGTACTGGTTTTGGATGGGATACAGTAAGTTTTCTTCACAGTAGCTTGTATGGTACTATGATTTGGATTTGTGATGAAAAAAAGTGTTGATAACACAGGGATATTTTAGCTATTGCTGAGTAGTGCTTATGCAGCGTTAAGGCCTCTTCTGCTTTTCACCCCACCCCACCAGCAAGTAGGCTGGGGGTGCACAAGAAGTTGGGAGGGGACACAGCCGGGACAGCTGACCCCAACTGACCATTCCACACCATATGACATCATGCTCAGCAATAAAAGCTGGGGGGGGGGGGGGGGGTGAGCGTAACAAAGACACACTAAAATGGTACCTGCATGTTTCACAGACTTAACTGATTTTCTCAGCAGAAGCAGAATCCAGTCTTCAGTCAAAGGATACACAAATCTACAACAGTTGAAACACAGCCAGCACTTTCCTACAGCTTTTTATAGTCTGGCATATATGTGTGTGTGTGTATATACATACACACAATTACAGAGAGAGGAAGAGATTGGCCTCTCTATAACTGATTACAAAATCAGTACTTCATTTGAGCTTGGAAATATTTTATTCTTGCAACTTGGGGTTTGTTTTTTTTTCCCAAGTGTTCTGTGTTATGGACCCGTCCTCACATTTCTTCATCCACCCATCTGCCCCCTGGACCAGTATTTGCTGTTTCCACTCAATTTTGCAGAAAGTTAACCCAGAAAATGTTAAATACAAACAGAGGCCTGTTCGTAGGCCATAGCAAAGACACACAAGAGAATACGTTCTCTCCTTTAAGACACCATAACCCTGGTTATGCCCTATTTCCAACTGCCAGTGAATTTAATTACGGAGATTTGATCGTTACATCTTGAAAACATATTTGGTGGGCTTTTTTCCCCCTTTCTGTCTGTTAGGTCAGGCCTACCTAAAGCTAGCCCATCTCTTCAGTCACAGGACTGTAAAACAAAACTCTCACTATTGCATGAAGTTAAAAAATGTGGAGTCCTATTCACATCAGCTCCTTCAAAACCATATTTGTGTGCTTTAGCAAGTCTTCAGACTAATGTCAGACGGATCCCTGGGATGGCTATTACATTCCCCCTGTCATGGGATCAGAAGAGTCTATGTAGTTGCCTTTGGCCCTGAGACAAAAAACCTTGTGGCATGGTATCAAGAAAAGGAGGAGACAATAACAAGGAGAACGAAGAAATGACTTGGCCAAGCCAGAAAACATGAAGTTGGAGCCAAGCCAAAACCAGCCCTGAGACACAGTTCAAACTGTGAAAAGCCCTGGGGCAGCTGGCCAATTGCTCACCATGGGTCGGTGGGTATGCAGCAGTGCTGGCCCAAGGAAGCTTGCACCCTCCCTCCAGCTCACCCAGCCCCATCCACCGTTGCTCAGGGCAGGGATGCCAGGCATCAGCCCCAAGCCAGATGGGAAGCCAAAATGGGAAAAGAAAAACATGCAGGAGAATTTATGGGGGTGTTCGATTGAATTTGAATGACTCGTGATGGGATGCCAGAGCTTTTGGTGCATTTGAAGTAAAGAGCAGGTACTTGATTTTGGGATGTGGTGGACTCCTCTGGTCTTGACAAAGGGCAGCAAGGCCTCTGAGGAGGAGGCTGACCGCACTTGGTGGGTAAGCTGGTAAGGGGAAGCTCTGGTGCAATCCTGCTCTCTGTGAAAGGCAATGCTACCAGACAGGGAAGCTTTAGATGACATCACTACTCACCATAGCACTCTCCAGCTTCTCCCTCCCACGAAAAAACCATGCCTCTCGGAGATTGGGGATTTATCAGGGAATTATGTATTCCCACGCTTAGTGTTTTTTAAGGGTCTAGTCCAAAGCCATTGCAAGTCTTTCAGTTGACTGCAATGGTCAATGGCCTCAGCTCACAGTGTCTTTTATATGGCTTTTACCAAGAACTTCATAATGATGTGTTGACACCTCATACTATCCCTCTGAGGTTGGGCTTCACAAGGAAAATGCTCTCCCAGCTCATTTGTTTTGACGACTAGCTCACATTGTTTTTCATGCCAAAAAGGGAAGAAACTATCTGCATATCCAGATTCTGTGGGCTCTATATAAAGCTAGGAAAAAAAAACAAATTTGAAAAACTGGTCCTCTTATTCCTCCCACAACAAACCTACAAGATCATTCCTCTGCCAGTCTTTGATCATCACTGGTGGATCACATGCAGGCAAGGCCAGCCTCAATATAGAAAGGCAAAGTGGGGAAATGAGGCGGAAGTGGGTGTCACAACAGGAGGGAGGAGTGGAAGGCAGTCTGAGGATGGGCTGGCACCAGAAAGACCAGCAGAGGACCATGAGATGGACCTCACCATTGGACAGTGGCATGTTCTGATAGGAATTAGGATGGTACAAAAACAAATGTTGCATGGAATAACTGAACTAGACATCTGAAAAATACCCGTTCCCATCTGAGTAACAACCTCTGTACTCACCATTACAAAGGCTTGTGTTTTGTGGCATAAGATCTTATTAGCTGGCAAAGTTGAGATGGAGGAACACTCAAGAAAGCCACTTGCCCTCACTAAGTGCCTAAGGCTTATGGAGTCTGAGGAATCATTACCCTTTCTCTGTGACTGAGCCATTGCAGTTCTTGATCAATAGAGGTTATGGTTTCAAATCCTGGCCATTTATTTAGACCTAAAACCAGGCAAGGAAACGCCAAGCTAAATAGGTAAATGTTCTATATAAATCTTCTCACAAGGGCAAATGAGAAGAGAAAAAAATGTCTTTCTATAGTATACAAGCTCTCTTTCACCTCTGCCTGGGTTCCTGCAGACAAAACATGTCTTCCATGTGACTCTCAGATTTTCCTGTTGCTGTATATTCCCAGATTCAAATTTGTCCAAACTGAATCTTAGGAAGCGAAAACCTTTAGCAGCGCAATGGCTAGCATAAGCTGCAGAGAGAGGATCCTACTAGAGGTTGCCGTTCATGTCGGACTGTGTGCCTGCAGGAAAATAAGAGAGCTCTCTCCACGCAGACAGTTCTGTCGTCATTCAAAAGAAGATGATCTGTCCCTTTTCTCACATCCTCACCCTGTGACCCCCAGATTCTTACACTGCTTGGTCTTCACTGGGAAAAATAGGAATTTCAAGATCCAAATGTGAATCCAGTTTCTATGCTGACAGGATTTTTTCTTTCCTGTAGGCTGATGAGAAAGATCCTTTAAAAATGGTCTGTGTGAACAGATTAATGTATGTGCTGTTAGATGCTTCCCTTTTATGTATCAGAAAAGGTGGTGATGAAGGACCTGGGGGATTTCATGGTTTCTCTGTCTCAATATAATAGACTTCTAGTAGCATGCACTTTTGGTAGACCCAGGCTGCAAGTCAGTGCAATATACATGATGTACAACCGTCACTCGTTACTGGAATTGCCCTTTGATATGTTAGTAGACCTGTGACCCTTCTGAAAACATTCATTTGCACAGCAACTGCTGGCATAGATAGCCGACAGGAAGGGTTGAAACGAACAACATTTGCATTACACATGATCAGTCTTTAAAACAGGAAGTTTGACGGTAAATCGTGAAGAGAGAGTGTGCATGTGCATGAGTTTGGATCCTTAAAAAACCCAAAACACCAAGAGATCTGTCAAATAACTTCAAAATCATAAGCTTTTCCAAGAACAGCGTCCAGTCTCCAGCGTGGAGCACGCTGCTACAGCAATCATTTAAAATTCTGCTAAATCATTCTGCGACTCTCTAACCAGTACTAATAGCTTTTAGGCTGGCTGGCAATCTCACTCCAATAGGAAGCCTTGCGCAGGCTTCCAGACCATTTATGTATGCGGGTGAGTGAGAGGGAGCACCGCAGATTTAATTTAGTGCCCTTGGTGGCTTTCAATAGAATATATATATATTAATCACTTGTGACTTCTGGTTTGGGGGGGTGGGGGTTCATCTGGAGTACAGGAAAATCAAATGAAACTCATAAAGATGAAAGTTGTCTTGATTTCATCTGCCGATTTTAAATAGCAAATTGTTTCTTACCCATCCTTGCATGATAATTGGTGAATGTACTGAAATGGGTTATTTGAGTTTCAATGGACTCTCTGGGCAATCACACAATAACTGGAGTTCAGAATGTGCCCTATAGGTATGATTGCTAATCGCATTGCTCAGATAATTTCTGTCTGGGAGAAACACATTGTATTTCGAAGCTGGCATCTTGCAACAAGGAGGCAGGGCCATCTTTATCTGTGTCTGGCATGGGGTCCCCAGGCAGACAAGAGGTTGTAGCAAAGCTCTGAAAATGTGAGCCATTGACTCAGCTGCAGGGAGCAAGAAATGGGAGTAAATTGTGTGAGATGAATGAGACTCAGTAGGTCTGTAGGCAACATTACTCTGCAGATGAGAGTCACTTCATCAGACATTAGGCTTTGAATATTGCACTTTAATTTGGTTGAGTAGTGGCTCCCTGTTGCCCTCAGAGGGCAATTTATCCTATCTGATGCTAAGGACTTGCATTTCCAGAACATGAGTCGTCTCCTTATCTGTGGATAACTCACGTTCTGCAGGTGCCTTTGAGAATGCATGGAGCCTGGCTTAGACTTGCACACTGAACTCCTGGGTGACCATAACTCGGATCAGAGGTGTCATGCCAGGGGCTGAGTTTGATCCAAGAAGCTCCAGGGCAGAATGGTTTGGTTATAAGAAACTAAATCTGGAGTGGGGATGAAGCTATGGGAGTCTGTGCTGGTGCAGCTGAGAGCAGACCATACCCGTAGCCTGCAGATTACAACCGTGGGGGCACTTTAGTGATTCTTTTTATCTCATGTCTACAGAAAGCAAGGAAGAATTGTGTTAAACGAATGTGGAAGGGAGCTCAGGGACGAGTGGGGACTGGGAATGTCCTGTGCTTGGAGTGGTGCTACTGGTACCTACAGCCCGTGGGCAGAGCTACCCGGCAGCACCACTGGCAGAGGGGCATCTGCCCTTTCATCCATCTAACACAGCAACACAGTGCTCTGTTTGAGCAGTTCTGCTGAAAATAAGGGAAAAAACAATCACCCAGCTGCAGCTGGTGCCTCTCTCTGCCTCTCCCACATAGCTGCTGTTGCCATGGCAGCAGTCATCGCTGTTGGAGGATGCTCTGGAGGGCCTCCTCCTCCTTGCCTGCTGTTCCCACTGCCCCAGGAGCATCAGGCTGCTCCCATGGAGGAGTCAGTGGCAGGTTCCTTCACTGCCTTCCCTGGGGAGCACTTGGTCTCCCCTCACCCAGGAGCCTCTGCAGTGGCATGGCCCTTTTGCTGACCATTGGCAGCAGCGCACAACAGCAGCACAATGGCCTGCTCTTACTGCACCAGGCGCAGAGTTACTTCCCAACCTCTTGGTCCAGTCCTGTGCGTGTTATTGCTAAACGCGTTCTTGCACTTAGCATGTATAAGAGCATTTTGCAGGGTGCCAGCATTTCTTTGACCCTTTTAACTGCAGAGAACAAGTTTTCTATTCCTGTCGGTGTGACAATGATGAAATCTGCCTGCCTTTGCCCATTTTTGTGCCTTCATCAGACAGTGGGAGTCAGTAAGGGTTGTAAACTTAATTCTCCCAGTTCTTCCTCAAGACTGGACTGACTGTTTCCTGTTTGAATTGCTAAGCTGTACTACCGAATTTGGGAGCCCTGACAACTCTCAAACAGGCACATACAGGAAATGTTTTGATGGCGTCTTGTTTGCAGAATTCAGAGTATGTGGGATGGATGGATCTTGTGGACCAGCCAACCCATGCCCTGCTTGATGTTAAGCAGGGCAAAACAAAGTATGTTCAGGCTACTTCTGCAATTCACTTCCAACTTTATCATAAGCTTTTCACTTCTTTTCTAACTTCTTTTCACTTCTTTTCTAACTAGCTGAAGGCCTGGATCAGCCCTAAGCTTAAGTTTAAAGCAGGCTTATGGCTGTGGCTACCCGGGGCCTCGAGGGGTTGTTACGGCAGGCAAACATCCCGGTGTAGGTATTGTCTTCTTACTCCTTTATACTATGGGTGGTTCTCGTGCACAGGGGATGAGAAAAGGATGACCTAAAAGTCCTGATGGCAGCTGTACAGCAACAGAAGATTTCTCCATACAGGAGAAGTTCTTGGACTTCTTGTCTTCATGTTCAACTGTATTTGTTCTCTCTCTGCCCCCATGGAAATTTTCAGCTTTGACTGAAAGAGAATAATTATAGAAGTTGACATTATAAACTTTGAATTGGTTAAAAACCTCAAACAACTTATGAAATTCCCCTCAGCGGGGATTTTCTTAAAGGAAACAATTATAAAACTATCAAAAATGTCTCACTTCAAGGCTTTCAGAAGGAAACATCACTGGGGGAGTTCAAGCTCTGATATCCACGAGGCACCTCTTCCTCCACTTCCTACTGTGGGACCCAGTTCTGCCCTTGAACCCCAGCAGACCTGCGAGTCCTGGTTGATGACCTGCAGCCACAAGGGCTTTTGAGCTTATGGTCCCCATCTGGGAAACCTGTAGCTTTTTCAGCCCCCAGGATTCTGATGACGGCTAAGTTCAGCAAAGAGAGGAGGGAAGAGGGTGAGCTGGCAGGAAAGCAGACAGTGCTCTGTCGGAGCCCCTGCAAGGTGAGTGAAAAATCACCATTCCTTTTCCTGAACGGGCAATTTTCAATGGAAAATAATTTTTTTAGAATTTTTCTGCCCAGCTCTTCCCTGTGGGCTTTTAGTGCCAGTTCTCCATGCCCCAACCCTTCCCTGCAGGCCTGGCATCCTGCCCAGCCTGAGAGTCCCACGGACAGCAAGGTCTCCTGTCTGGTGAACCCACTGCATTGCAGAAGTCCAGGAAGGTGATCTTTCAGGCAGAAATGGCGCAAGCAGCTGAGAGCTTTCTAATGGGAAGTGGGAGCCTGGGGTTACAGGATACTCATCCTGCAGCACCCAGGAGTCACTGCACCAGCATTTCCAGCTGAAATAATTTTGGATATGGGGCAAGGATGTTGCTCAAAGGTTCCATTTTTTGAATGGCAAAAACTTTTCAGTTCTGGAGTAATTGGTGGGGTTTTTTTCCAAATCCTTCTTTTTCTCAAGGGAAGGGAGATATTCTTCTTGACTATTTTCATGGAGCTGAGAACTGGACTGTCAAAAAGAAAAACAAAGCTTTTTGGATTAAAATTGGGTTAAAATGACCATGTGGAGGTGGACTGGATATAGCTTTTACAAAACAGATAGTGAATCTTCAAAGAAAACCTCTGTGTTTGCCGCAGCCAAGGTTGTATCTCAATAATATTGTCTTGCATTGAGACTTAATAGGATTTAGATGTTATCTGTACTGGGATTTCTGCTGCCAGCTTCAAACTGAAATAAACTTGTATTAGTGCAAGCCATACTTAGCATTAACACTTTTTTTTTTTTTTTTGTACTGGGCACTCCATTAGTGCTGCTACATCAATTTAGTAAAGAACGCACTGTAAGCAAGTAGTCATTTAATAGGAAACCCAGAAATATTCAGAGATGGCTTAAGCCAGAAACTTTTATTGCTGCTGCTGACAGTGTCATCTTTAAAAGGAAAGGGAGACCGCCTAATGAAATGTCTGTGATCACTTAGTGTTGTGCTGCAATTCTCATGATAGGGTTTGAACCCTGCTGTTGTCCAGAAAATCTCCTGGCAATTCCAGTCTACGTTGTTCTGCATATCATGCTGCATGCTGTTAGGGAGTGTTTTTACTCCAGAAATGGAAAGGATGGTAGTGGCTCAAATGGTGCTGGTATATCCCATGCCTCTGTCAGGCAGGAGCAATTGTTTGATTCTTGAAGGAATTATTCTGAATGTTTCTGATGTACTCCATGTTCTGTGGATGGGCGGTGTTGGTGACTATTATTAAAACTAATACATCCTAAAGCACATGTTCTCTCATGTTGACACAACACCAACATTGAGAACTTGAGAAAAATCAACAGCTTTATTAAAAATATGCTGATCCTGGGAACTGCTAACCTATATGGCAGGCTAGATATAAATTAAATTCATCGATCGTACAAATTAGCCATTTTATGAATAATATTAAAATGAGCATGATACTAGCCAAATTAAAGAATAACCCACTTCAAGTGATGTTTGTAATTCTGAAGAGAGAAGTGCTCGTGACATTATCATTATTATTAGAATATTTCCTGCAGTACTTCTGCTCTGGAGGGGAAAAAGGGAGGAAGCAGTCCAGCATATTATAGATAGTTAAGGAATTTCCTGCTCCTTTATCAGCCATTTTGAACTGCAAATTTAGATCTGTCTGGGGAAAAAGACTGGAATAGGTCAGATCAGCAGGGAATCAATAAAAAGGAAAAGACTTTTAGTAGCCTAGCAAAAAGCAAAATCATCACCTCAAAGAAAAGAAACCTACTCATAAAGTCACAGATAAGGCAGGAGTGCTCATGGGCAAGTGTGGAAGCAGAGGAGGTCTCAGAAGAATTACCCAAGGGTAAAGGAAATAAGTATGTGAGGTATTAACATTAAGTATTCTCTTCTGGATCAGTCTTTCAAGCAGTTACATTTTAAAATAATAATTGAAAAAACATGGCTTATAAAAATTAGCCCTCCTGCTTGTGAACATTATTTTAAGACCTAACTGATTTGTTTGCTTAACTTTGTTGTATTAATTGGTTGCTAATAGTCTGCTAAAGCAAATAACAAACCACTTGATGAGAATAAAGTGTATTTTCAGACCTGTAAACCATTAGACATCATTTAGTCACTAAGATCAAGTCAGCCTAGACAGATTACACTGGAGTATTGAACATTCGGGTGTTTGAGACCAAAGCCTGGCCTGCGGGTAATAGCATTACTCTGCACAATAAGTAAGCCTTTTGCAGGAATCCAGTCAGATATCTTGGAAGGAGCAATGGTGATGGGGAGATCAGGCAGGAAAGGGAAAAATGGGAGTTAGTACAAGTGTTTAATTTCTCACCTGAAATGTCTCACTCTGATGATGCTGAGCAACACTGGACATGGCAAAAGTTCTGTTCTGAGCCCCTGAACTGTGATTTAGGTTTTAGACATTACCATTAATTATTGAAACTCAGAAGGCTGCAAAAACATCTTGATTCATTGGCAAACTGACAAACATATGGTGTGTTTTGCAAACCTCTAGGTTTCTGTTCAGAGGAGGAGAACATTAATTGCATACAAATTCTACTGGGAGTTTTGAAACCAGCCGTCATTAACATTGTTAGACATTGTATATGGGAAGCTCAGTGCATTTTAAAATTTGAGTTAAAAATTCAGAGCTTTTGTAAAACTTTTGAGAAGGAAAGTGCTGAAGTGTAATAAGCTCAAAGAAGAGCATAAAAGTATTGGTGCTCTTTGGTACCTGGTGTTGGTGTATCAACAGCTTTGCTTGTTGATTGATAGCCTGGATGGTAGGTTAATATTTGTCTTGGTAGGTTAGTATTTGTCAGCACTTGGAAACTGGCATCAGAATCTGTTCTGTGCTGCCTGTGGCCTCCTACCAATTCTGCTTTGGCTATTTGATTGCCAGTTTGACATCTGAAATCCTATGAACGTCAAAACTTCAAGTCTAGATTCACTGAACACAGAGTTTAATCAACATTGGCAATGGGCCTTAGATGAAGGAGGTTGTGCTGTCATTATCGACACAACCCAGAAAGCCTCACCAGAGAATGCTGCAATGCATCGTGTAGAAAATAAATTATCCTCTTTTTCATCTAGGTTGTGGTATGGCAGCTGTTCTTCACCTGATGGCCCCCCCCGCCGCCTCTCTGGCTGAGGATGGGTACATAGATATGGCTACAGATAGACATGGAGGGACAAGATGATATGGGCTGTTTTGACCAAGGGCTGTAGGATCATCATGCCTGGTGACCTATCCAGCAGGTTTGCTGCACTTGCATTAAAGAAGCTAGGAGAGCACTCACCACAGGCAATAACTTGCAGGACGGTTATTCTGTTGCGGACTGACTTCAAATTCTGGAGTGATGGGTGTTGTGATGTCCCCGACTTAAAGGAAGGTCCGGCTGAGTGGCCCGTGAGCTTGTCCTGTAGCCCCAGCATGCAGAGCAGAGACTAGCTCTGCGTAGGAAGTCTCTGGGACACAGCGCAGAAAAATCCTGGGCCGTGCTGTGACACAAAGGACCTGTCCCATTCACCAGGTCATTCCCCCACATCGATTCGTGTTATTACTTTCCCACTTTTAAATGCCTTCAGCGACTCCTTTCTTTCAGAAGGGTTAAATTCTTCATCGTTTAGCAACTTGTGCATAGCCCTAATGATTTCCCTGTTAAGGGCTATCGCTGCTCTATTCAAGCCTCATATTTCAATGCCAGTGGTCAAACTCCAGAGGCAAAGCAAATCTCATTGTACTTACATGCGCGCCCTCGAGAACACTCTTCTGCAGCAGTCTTTGAAGCTGCGACTGCTGGGTGGATTTCCTTGCTTTCATCTTCCATCTCACATTCTTTATGTGTGTAAAATAGTTTAAAACTGAGCCCCAGTATGCTTATAAAATGCCAGGTCATTGACAATAGTGGCACTCATTTGCTGTGGTCAATTTAGCACTAATAAGCTGAAACTGTTCTGCAGGGATTCTTCTACATGGAACATAAACTCCTTTTCCCTCACTTAAGAACACTTTCCTATAAAATGATTGCAACCTAATAGTTTTCCTCTTCATTTTAGTAACCAGTCTCAGGCTACATTAGCACTATTTCCCCCAGCAGCTTTCCCTATAAGCTCTCTTTCAAGGCACCGAATCAATGATTACATAGTATGGAGTCCATTGAACTGTCCGTCCTGGGAACCCAGCATGTAATACAGCCCCTAATATCCTAGTGCCACAGCAAAAGTAGAATTTACTGCAATAGGCTAAATTCAATGCTCAGGCTCTTTTGGTTTTTAGTTTTCTTTCTTTTCATCCAGATATCTTAAAGCAGATGGGACATCTTCTCAGGTGCCTCTCAGAAATGCTGAGTCTGCACATGGATTTCCTGACCCTCTGCAAATGCAATAGCAGCAGCGAAAAGGAGGTTCCATGCCCTCCTAAAGTCATTATTCACTCAGCTCCGAAGACTGCACTCTGCATATGTTAATCACACTGGTAACTGCATCTCTTTTCCTTTTTTGCTTGTCCTGTCCCTATAACCAGTTGATTTCCCAAATTCATGCTCCTTTTGCTTTCTCTGTGGTTCTGATGCTTCATATTGTAGTAAATCGTTCTTCCATCCACATTACTCTGAATCTCTTTCAAGAATGCCCTCTATGCTTATTCCTACAGTGATTTGCTGAAATCTGTAATAAAATAATCTAAACAGAACTGTAAACAAAACCCAGACGTGTATAAGTGA
>NW_008824983.1:2784238-2796371 GCF_000699105.1 Pygoscelis adeliae | reverse complement strand
TACCCTGTTTGCACAAGGCATTACTTTCTTCTCTGAGCAAGTCATGTGGCTGGTACAACTTCATATATACTGTTGATACTATACATGTATTTTCACCAGCTGCTGATCAGATCTCCCTGATCATATATTGTGTATATGTGAAGTCACAGCTCAATGGGGCTAGAACCTCTGGTTTAATGGAATTAATATTAATATTGCAGTGTAAAGCTTTCCAGCAATGCAGTTACCTTCTCTGATCTCTCTTTTACAGCATAAGTGGAGTCTCTTGTCTACTTATACTCCAGGAAGAGAACTATATCATGCACTGGTAAAATGACTCTTGTAATTTTATCCCAAATAAATTGACTGTGTGACATCATTAACTTCCCGCACATTCTGTATGGCCATAAATAACCACCACTTCCACATCGAAAATAGAGGAAGCACCATCTTTCTGGCAGGCTATGCATTGCTATGAATTAAAAAAAAAAAAGACTTATTAATTTTGTATTAATTAAACTAGTATTTTAACAATAACATCATTGTCCTTATGTTTTCCTCAGCAGTAATCAGATTCCCTCATTGTGATAAACTGCCCGGCCTTCGGCCTCATAGCTTACCCACTTGGGAATTGAATTATTGCTTCATAAAGCAGAGGGTTGATTATATAATCACTTAATTAAATGTTGTACTCAGTCATTGCCGAGCTATTCCTGAAATGCATTTGGCATCTGTACTCACTAGGCAAATTTAAACATTAGAAGAGTTATTTTTTTCAGATGTGCTGCTTTAAAGGTTATTATTTCCAGTGTTCCTTTGTCTGTGTGGTCTGGTTGTTTTCCATGTGTCAAGCTCAGTCTTAATCACAAAGGAGATGAAATTTGTGTTCCTATCTGACTTGCAGATTGCAGTCCGATTCTTGCTGTTATCATTTTAGAAGCATTTTTCTTGCTTCTGTTTGCAAAAGCGTTCAGAGGTAAAAAGCCCACAGTCACCTATTCAGCAACTCAGTTCTGAGCAGATATTCAGGACCTCACCAGTGACCACTGAAATTACTGTAATGAGCTGTGCATCAGACCTTGCAAAGGAAAAATCCAGCATTGGCTGCAGCTCCAGGTGAATCCCCCCTGCAGACAAGCACCGGAGAGATGCCAGGGGGCTGTGTGTGAGACAAACCCTTCAGTTCTGCTGCGCCCAGCCGGCGCCCAGACCTGGCTCTGTATGTGACTTTCCAGTTCCTAAGGGAGAAATACCAATGCCAGCATGCTTTTGTAGGGTACAGTCCAGCTGGTGTAGGTCCCAAGACCACAGGGGACATCACATATCCCCTCGTGAGCTCCTGCAGCCTTGCCCAGAGCTTCACCCTGACAGGCTATGTGGTTTCACCCTTCAGGGACTCAGTGGCAGGGAGGGTAAGTAAAACACTGGCCATGAGACTACACTTCTAAATTACATGAACATGCACAGACTAAGAAGTGAAAAGCAGATTTGTGAGGACAAAAAACTGAACGTACTTGAGCGGCACAAACCAGGCAATCTTACCTCTTTTCTTCATCACTGTCCCACTTCTGTGTATATAACTCCAGGCTTAATAGAACTCTTTCTGTTAACATCCAGGAGAGCAAGATCCGATCAGTGCAAAGAAATAGGGCAGAAAGCACAGGCTGACTTCAACTTCATTTGTTTTACTGGTAGAAAAAGTGAATGCAAGAGCCTTTGCTCTCTCTGTCCCCATCCCTCTCAGAAACAGGGATATCTAGGACAGTAAGGCAGAAATATCATTTGTTCTGAAACAAAACCAGAATTTCCTTGCACATGTTCATTTTACTCAACAATAGGCAGGTACAGCCACTGAAATAGCATGATCTCATTGCTGAATTAGACTCAGTATCCCTCTCTCTATTTCTTAATTTAAGGAATTTCTCTAGATTGCGGGACTCTGTGACCAAGAGGACAAATGCCCTTTTCATTAAGCTGAATCAGCTGTGTTTTGGCTAAGCATTGTATATTTTCAAATATATTTTCCCCTTGATCTTGTTTAATTATTTCCACAGGATTAACTGCTTTCTATTGTGTGTCACTTTCCTCTGCAGGAAACTCTGTGCTGGGTAGGATGTCTTCTCTTAGTATGCATTTGCTTGGAATATAAATTGCTTTTCAATCAGATCTTTGCATTTCTAACAACATCTTCTGTATTGCAGCAGGTGCTTTCCCTAGCGGTTACTTATATGGACTCTAATGGCATGTCATCTGTCTATGCAGCCACTTCACTGCCAAATATGTAATAGAGGAATTTTCTACTAGCAGAAGCTTCTGGTAATTTTGGTTCTTTAAAGGCTGAGACTTTTTATGTATTTTTACATAGCTCATTTCACTGGGCTTAAATAAGCTAAATTAGGAAGGTTTAAAAAGTCCTTCTGGAAGCCTGATCTCATCCAAAATCAAACCCCCTCCTTTTCTTCAACTTGACCCCCTCCTTTTCGGGGGGGGGGGGGGGGGGGGGGGTGTTCCTATTTTTTAAACTCTGATAGATTGAGAGGCAGGCGATTAAAACAAAATAAAATAACTACTTTTTCACACAACAAATGGTT
This sequence comes from Pygoscelis adeliae, assembly GCF_000699105.1. Lineage (NCBI taxonomy): Eukaryota > Metazoa > Chordata > Aves > Sphenisciformes > Spheniscidae > Pygoscelis > Pygoscelis adeliae. Next base: position 2,793,801 of record NW_008824983.1, on the reverse strand, counting down.
AAACCATGAAACTCTTAACTATGGGCTGTTGTGGAGGCCAGGAGTATAGACAGGTTCAAAACAGAACTAAACAAATGTCTGAAGAACAGATCTGATGGTGGCTTTTAAATACAGGTGACGTAGGTGCAGCCTCTGGTTGGGTAAGTCCCCAGTGCCCTGCTGGCTGATAGGCGGGGGTAAGGGGAGGGTGGGCTGGGATCGCTTGCCCCTGCTCTGGGACTTGGGCTCTGTGAGCCTCTGCAGCCCACGCTTTGGGACAGGGTCCTGGGCTGGTTGCTGACTCAATATAACCCAGGATCCTTGAGGATGCTGACTCAATATAACCCAGGGATAGGGACCAGTCTGAGAAAACTAATGACTAGAAAAAATGCTTAGGGAAGTATACAGTGGCGCATACGGGAGGTGCTTCCTGGACTCCAGGTTTCTGTTCTGCCAAACAAAAGCTGCTACCTTGGTGGAGCAAGCATGGCTGTTGAATGAAAGCAGGGTTCTGCTCTCCTCCAACCAAAACCAGGTGCAGTACTGAGGGCATTGCTATCCAAGAGGAATGAATGGTGTGTCTGCCGTTGGACCACTTCTTTCTCTCATTGACTTGAGTTTCATTGATTTCAGGACATAAACTTACTGGTCCTTCAGTTAATCAAAGCAGTGAGATGATCATTGCGGCAATGCTGAGGTCATGGACTCTGCGACAGTTTATTTGTATGACTGGAGGCAATGGGACAACTGCTCACAGTCCGCAGTGTAAAACCCATTTCCTAACCAGCAAACAAAGGTCTACAATTCCTCGAAACTCCAAAGTGATCTGTTAAGAATATTGTTGCTTTTTGTACAGTTTCCATAAATGAGGAGATTACTTTTTTTTCTGTCGGTATTGCTTTCTTCTCATCCTGAAGAGTGCCACAAAAGACAACAATAAAAAAAGAAAGCAGAGGTTTCTAGGGAGGATGTGAGTAAGGCTGGGGGAGGAACAGAAATAACAAAACAACAGAACCGTGAGTGCCCATATGCTTCTATAACATCTCCTGTATAAGGAAGTGAAAGAGTCTATTTTGTTTGTGGCATGATGTTAGCAATGACTATTGCCCTCTTTCATCTCTTTGCTCTGATGCCAAATCTCCTGCTATGCCCAGTAAAACACTTACAAAATAGATTTGGGCTCTACATGGGATTTTAGCTGCTGCAGGTAAGTTCAAAAACAGGAAAAACAAACACCAGTTCTCTGTAGCACTAGGTATGCTCTTTTAAAGCCACGTGTGATAGAGGAATAAACATTTTCTATGTACAGTGGGACTTAAAACTAGAACTGCTGGGAAAAAAAAAATATCCTCACTGCATCCAGGGCACCACCATCTCTCTCCCTCTCTCCCTGTATAGCCTCCACAGGTCTGAGGCTGCTCGTACACATTTTATCCTTCCAAGGTCAGCAGCTGCTTGTGACCTGTTGTACATCAGTCCCCTGTGAAGTGGTGCCCATGCTGACTGAAGGGCAGGCAGGACTGAGATAAGCCACTTAGCCCTAAACTGTGCAAGGGCTGATAGCAGGACCGTGGGGAGGTGGCAGAGGGGATGCCATCGCCACTTGGACCTGCCTTGCTTGGTTCTCAGTCACAGCCAGCACCGATGGAGAGCCCTGGGGAAAGAAGTGCCAGCAGGGGCCCTTAGAGCTCCTGAACAGCTCTGAAAAGTTTGTGTCTTCATCCAGTTTGCCCACTTGCATTAAATCGTGTGTGTGCGGGGATTCACAATTCATTCATATCAACTAATCCATAGCTAATGGATTCAGGGAAATACGGAAGGACGTGAAAAAATAAAGACTTTGGGGGCATAATATGAGTCCCAACTATACTAACGGGGGAGTGACTGGGAAAAGCCACACCATGGGCAAGGTTTGAGTTTGATTATACTCTTCTGCTGCCAGGCTGATTTCGGCTGGGTTGAATTTCCTACTGCTTGAAATTTGTGCTTACATACTGGATTTTTACTTGAAACCAGGGTGTAAGGAGCTCGGGCTGAGGCTCTTAACAATAGAAACTAGTGATACCTATAAAGGCACTGACATTATTAATTCTTTCACCAAAGCCTTTGACTTTTCTGCTCTGGATCTGCCTTTTTTCATACCCTTGTATTTCAGGAATACAAGGCTTGGAGACCAACTCCACTTGGTCTTAATGGAATTAAATAAATACAATGTGTCTCAGAAAAATATTTTTAGAATAAATCCTTTCTTCCACTTCACTGTTATCTCTTGGGACAGTGACTTCTAAAGATTTTAGTAGCTGTAACACAACATGATGGGACACTTGTAAAACAAAGATTCCTCTTAGTTCAGAGACAGAAGTTCTTGCTGGATGGACCACAAGGACCAGCTGGATGTCGTCACTTAACCCGCATTTATAGCTTTATCTTATAATGACTTTTATTTCCAATGTGTGGTCTTATCCATTACAAAAAGCGAAGCAAAACAAAATACATGTATACAATCCAGTATAATGGAGGAAGAAAGGCAATTCTAAAAAAACCCAGATGGTGGAGCTACTTCATTGCCGGTGACAATACTGTGCTGCGTAAGTTCTGCTTCACAAGCTCTGCAGAAAAGAATCGGCAACAGCACAGAAAAAGTCCCCAAATGCCTCTGCCATCATATCCCAGATCTCGTCTTTCCTGACTGAAGAGTATAAGTCAGTCACAACTTTCTGCAAGTCTTTCCCAGGCAAAAGTTTTGACTCTTCAGTGTATGTTCTCTCTCCCTTCCAGAAAAAATACTATTTACCTCCTCTTTTACTAGCAACTCTTTAATGAACTATATGCAGCACACAGTGGTAAGCAATTTATTATACATTCTGTAATGACAATATTGATACTGCATCAGAACTTTCCCCAATAGCAGTTTTTAATATTTTTTGTGCAAAGCAGATGCTATAATTTGGCTCTTCTTTTTTTTTATGCAGAAGTGCTAAGATCCATGAAAGTATATATTGAATTATGCTTTAAATATGCACCATATCAGGATGTTTTTGAGGGGAAATCTTTCCGCAAAATAATTTTATTTCTGATTCTAATTCTATGAAACAATGGTAAGAAAATGGCAAGTTGGCTACTCTCACTGTGAATTCCCTCAGTTTTATTCTTAAAAAGCCCAGCTATCATTGTCTGCTTGTAAACGTGCAGCACAAACACCACCATGAACTACAGGCTCTGCTTCCACCATGGAGAGTTAACTGCAGACATTCCTAGTGAAGCAAAAAGAGATTAAATCCTTAAGACAAAACGGGTCGAGGTGGGGTCTCCAAGTGGTCCAAATGTCCTGCTTAGCTGGGTGCAGGCTTTTTACTAGGTGCTGCGCTTTGAACACTTGCAAAGCAAACAGAGGAGCAAAACAGACTTTTATTAGGGCTGAGCGGTGAGGAGCTGGGTGCGGGTGAGCAAGCACCTGGGAGCACATAGCTCTCCCACTCCTGGTGTGCCAGGAGCCCCGAAACCCCGGGTTCCTGCCAGCAAGGGCCGTACCAGCCACCCACTGGGGTGGGCAGGGACTTTCCTGGGGTGGCTGAGAAAGTTGGGCCATTTTTCCTTCTTCAGTGACCTGTCAGGAAGGTCCTCTCCTGCTCATCAGGAGCAGAGGATGGGGAGCCATCCGTCCAGCCGCTGTCCCTCCACCCCTGTCCCAAGAGGCACGTCCTCTGCGGTCGGATGGGGTGGAGGCAAACACCGTATCATAGGTTTTTCCGGAGGACCAGCTGAGCTATCACATCACTGTGGCAGCTCCCTAGGGGCAGCAGGAAAGCCTGGGGTACCTGCCAACGTCGTCTTTAGCTGTTATTAGGATTTATATAGTCATTTAGGGGACAGACCCAGCTGGCTCTGGGGATTGGATATGGGATGTGAGCTTTTCATCTCCAGGTCACCTCACAGCTGTTGGACGGGCCTGTGGTGTGTGTGACATGAGTGATGGTCTGAGGAGGAGACACGGGTCCACATTACACGCACGCATACATACCCATAAACGCCTGTGCAATTAGCACTAATTGGCACTCCCCTCGGAAACCACTGCTGAGCAGCCGGGGACTGAGTGGCCATATAGGCAAGCCCAAAGTGCTGTATATCTCTCTTAATAAAACTTGGGTATTTGGCTTGAAAAATCCATTTTGGAGCTCTTGGACTGAAAAGGTTAAGCCTGCCCTGGAGCCAATTTCATGTCTTCCTTTAGTATCAACATTTGGAGAATCAAATAATTGGGCAAAGGAGGACCAAGTAATTTCCAGTGAGTTTATGGGACAGATGATCTGAAAGCCGTCTACCTGCCCCTCAGGCTCCCTGCCGTGTGTATAAAAATGAACAGATATTAGTGCCAAATAAAAAAAAAAACAAACCACAAAGAAACAAGCAAAAAAACCCAAGCAAGCTACCATCATCTTGTGGTAGATATCTGGGGACATAGAGGATAAACTACATGTTAACTTTAAAAATGCCATCCCTTAAAGTGGCTTCTCTATACTTATTTCTAGACACTATTTTTCCACAGCCTGATGAAGCAGCCAAAGCCATCAGGCTGTTTTCTTTCCGCCTCAAATCTCATGAGCCCACCAGTCAGTCAGACAGAAATGTCTCCTGCCCAGCCCCGGCCCTGGCCAGGCTCTGCAGCTCCTCTCTGCTCAGGTTCCAGGGGCTTCCCCAGTCCCTTCAGTCCAGAAAAGTGGCCTTCATTTCAAAGGCATCATGGCCAATTTGTAAATATTTTGCTGTCGCCTAGGGCCAGAAGAAACCAGATCTTGCAGTCTCCTGCTCAGCACAACAGGCGCTCTGCTCCACTCTCACTATGTTGCAGTGGGTGCATTTTCTTGTGTGTTGCCTTGTTGACCAAACATACTTGGAGCCAGAGCAAACACCCACTGCCGTCCCTGTGACTCCCCGCCAGCTCCAGCAAGGCTTGGCCCCGAATCCCATTGGAGACAGGCAAAATTGGTCTCATGCATTGAACTGTCCCAGGCTGACTTCGGCGGTGCCTGGGTTCAAACCCTCCTGCCTCTTGGTGGGTTTATGGTGTCCCTGTACAAGAAGGACTGCGTGAAATACAGACAGAGACAGCATCATTCATGGATAGATTACCTATCAGGGACTCCCGAGTCCTGTGTTTTATCTGCTGCCATTGCGGTGCCTGACAGCACGCCTTGGTCAGGTCACTTCATTTCGCGGTGCCTTTAATCCCCCTCCTATTTCAGACCACCGTCAGCAACGGCAGCAGATAGCCTTTTGCTGCGAAGGCTTGCTCTCATACGGCATGCTCCTAAAGCATATGACACAACTGCACACCAGTATCGGGGGAGCTTCTGACTAATATTTTTATGTAGACATACTTTTTTGAATTTATTATTATTGCATTTGATATCATTTCAGTTTCTATTATGTTGCTTTTCAAAGAAAATTGAAATATATTTGGAATTAATACCGTTAGTACCAGCAACTAACAATCCTATACAATGTTGCATACGGATGTAGTTATGAAATTTCCTTAGTTCATTTAAGGTGAAGGTTAATTTTAGAATGCAGTAAGAGTACCAGAGCCATTAAAATAGTATGGAAAAATGTTACCAGATGAGAAATTGTTCAAAATAAATTAAAACCATGATTTCAGTCATGTCTTTCTGGACCACTTTGATACTAGACTGTATTTTTCTTGCCTGTATTCCTGCCAGAGATTTTCACAGCAATCATGCCCATTTCCAAGTAAATCATTCCTTCTTAGGTTAAGAACAAGGACTCTTTCTCAAGGTATGTGAAGGTACTTTGCAAAAGCAAAATATATCTGACCCTCTGAAAGAAAAAACTCTTCAATTTTAGTTTTCTTTTGTGTTGGTGTAACTACTGATAATCCACTATATTATAATGTTAGTATAAACACAGTATGCTACATTATTTTGACACTTCTGGATGTGTTTCTTCATTCCCTTCTGAGCTTTATTATGCCACTGTCAAAATAGCTACTGGTAGGAAATTTTATGACTTGTGTGGCAAAGGATGTGGTGCCACAGAGATGAACAAAGAATGGGTCAGCTACAAGATAATCCATCTTCCCCCCTCTGGACCACACTCCCCCTTCCTCCTCTCCTCGACAAACTTTGACGCTCTGCTGCAGAGCAGAGCACTGCTGCAAGACTCGAGGTCGCATTAATACTGTGCTGGATACCTTCCCACACCATTCATCCTTGTGAGGATACTCCTGATGCGACCGTCATTCGCCGCCTCTGATTTAGCATGGTCGGTGTATAGGAAATTGTGAAAAATAAAGCTGGCTTTATGTGAAAAATAAAGTTAGCTTTATGTTCTACCTTTGCTTTTCAAGAGCGCTCCCACTGATTCAAAAAGGACTACCCATCCTTGAAACCCATGCTTTTTGAAACCAGGGTCCAGGCTCATCTGCCTGCATGTCCTTGTTACTGAGAGACAAAGAAAAGGTTATTTTTTATCGCCTCTATAGAAATGATCATCATCCCATATTTTTCTGCAATATTAAGCATGTTTGTTAAACAGTACCCACTGCAAAACCTTGTCTCAGGACATAATTTTTATTCTAGTACAGAGCCCAGGCACTTTGCCTGAGCAAGGCAGATTTTTGTCTCCCAAAGTCTTCCCTTGCCTCCTCTGAGCAGCAGCAACAGCAACAACCTCCTAAAAGAGACTGTACCTTTCCTTGAATCTCCTCCTGGAGCACAGTTTAGAGGGGCAGCCACCTTTCCCAGCTGCTTTAGCCTGTCACAGAGGGTAGGGCATGTTTTACGAGGTAAGTCATAAAGAAAAGCAAAAGCTGACGGTGTAATTGAGAGGTAAGACACGCAAACGCAGGCTCATGTCATGAGATGTAAGGTGGGATCCTCTGCATGATGATTTTTAACGTGTTTGTTTTCTTGAGTTGAAAGTACTTTAAATACAGAGGTATAGAAAAGCCTTGTCAAGTATTGGCCAAGGACACTCATGCAAAGGTTCAACTTGTAAGAAATACTTCTAACTAGTCAACAAAAAGTACCTGTGTCCTGTAATACCTTCCTGTCTCTCCCTGATTTACATATATCAACAAATAGCCTGTGTGGGAAAGCCAACCAAGCATATCCATGGAATAATTATAGTCACATTAACCATTACCAGTGAACGTGCACAAATGCGAGCAGCTAACTGGAACCTGCCCCTTAATGCTCACTCAGAGTCGCCGGGACAGCAGTGTTTCGCATCCTACGCAGGACAGTTCAGTAAAGCAGGAAGGACTCGACTCTCCTCCGCTTTCCAGCCATAGACAGGTTTTGACCATGGAATTAACTAGTTCATTTTCTCTATTTTCTCCTCACTGTGCCCTGCCAAAATGCAATTAGACAAAGACACTGCACACAGAGCCTGTTCCCTGCCAGAGGGCACTTCTGAGGAGACAGGCAGCATATATTGAGGTTGCTCCAGGAGTTAAGACTCAAACGATGATTTAAAGAGAAACATGTTGCATTAAGAAATGTTACGTGCTGCTTTGAATCCATCACTTTGCACGCGCTCAGTTATTCCCCGGGTGGCTTGTGCTTTGGCAGTTATTGCCTGCATTACTTTAGCAAATTAAATTTGATCAGGGGAAGAAAGTGAGGATGGGGGTATAACGAGATTACAAGTCCTTGTTCTCCCCTTTTACTCTCCCATAGCTTTTTGGCCACAATGCCATCATTCCCGATTCAGGCAAAACCTATCCCACCGTCTTTTGCCTGAGGCCCTGGTTTTGCAGCAGCTGGAGGGCTGGTGCTCCTGGGAAGGCGGGTGGGAGCGGTGCAGGCAGCGGCTGCAGGACTCAGCTCTGGTGCAGGCAGTGGGGATCTGGTCACTCCTGTCCTCAGGCACTGGGGGTAACCTTCCCAGTGACAGATGATGGAAAACAAAGAGCTGTCACTGGGTGAACGGGATGTGGCTAACTCTAAACGGCATTACGGGGTTCTGTGGTTTTCAGTAACAGGGACTTCAATAGGTTACTGAGACTGAGTCCTGAATAAAATGTCAGGAAGATTGAAAATTAGGTTTCATCTCAAAAGATGCGGAGAATTTGCTGAGCACGTGAAACTCTCACTTACTTTATTTCTGCAGAGTGCCAAAGCAGTCCTCACAGGCTCAAGTTTCAAACTAGCTGAGGTAACAATATTTGGTAAGTCAAAAATCAGGGTGGACAAGCGGCAAACATAAAAAAAAAATCACACACTGGAACTAACTGTTTGATTCCTCACATGTATTATTGATACTGTATACAAAAATGATGGAAAATCCAATGTACAGCCATCAAGGACATCAGACACTGGACCAGCAGTGGCAGTGAAGACCAGCTCGCATACAAACCAGATCTTGCACTGAGCTGGAAGAGAGGATGGAGAATGGTGTTCACTGTGCTGTAACATCATTGGATCTTCTTACAAATCATATTCACTTTGGCTTGCACTGTTGTGAAAAAGTACGTTAACAGAAATACAAAACTTCTCAGTAAAACAAAGATGAAGTGGGAGTTGAAGGATTAACAAGAGAATTATTTTGTTCAGAGGCAGTTGAGAAAGAACAAGGCAGACGTGTACAGAGGAGATTGGGTCAAGGACCACTTTGTTTTCCTCTTTGTACTGCAGGTTTCTATTCTATTTGAATCTATAATTCAAATAATTTACGTATCCTTATAGCACAGAAACAGGCACATATTCAATTACTTTAGGACATGAAAATTTAGAAGTGCAAATCCAATTTGCACTTATACCAAAGAAAATCTGAACTAACACTCCAGAAGCGTGAAAGGAAATCCAAACTTGATACATTTAACTTATTGGGCATTCTAGTATCCTATGACCTTATGCAAAAAGCTTAAGAATTTTTATTATTAAATATTTATGCAAACAATAAAAAAGTATATGCAGTTACTCTATCTAGGCTATAAGTTCATGATGAAGAGAAAATCTTTATTTTCAGTATACAGATGAATTGCTAGCTGCCCGCATTCAGGTAGAAATATATTATTGCCAATTGCTCAGTGAAAAACTTACAAGAATTGTGAAGAATGTGAAAAGAATGAAGCTCAATGCTCTAATGAAATCTATCTTAAGTCATCTGCTTATAAAGACTACAGAATGGAATAGGGAATAGTCTCTCTGTAACTTTTCTGGATCTAGAACTGCATGGTCAGATTGTAACTCACAATTAAATTTCATTCAGTTTCTCAAAGGCCTTTAGAAGAGGCTGAAGATTTTATTAAATCCCAGAGGATTTAGCTGTAAGAGAAAATGGAACTGCATAATATATAGTCTAGTACTCCTGTATATATTGGAATCACCTTTCCATTGCTGGTGGCAACTTCAGTCTCCCGACTCTTGGACGTATTTAGCACTTCATTTTCATCCATCCCAAGCTCTGTTCCTAATAAGCAAGTTCAACAGTGTCTGTGCTTATGGATTAGATAGACTGAATTTCTCTTCTTTAACACCCAATCCAACATCTATTAAAGAAAGCAGAGGGATGCCCACTGTTTTTATGGGGAGCTAAATCAGTTGCAAATCAGGATAAAACTG
>NW_008824983.1:2738006-2784140 GCF_000699105.1 Pygoscelis adeliae | reverse complement strand
GTATCGAGGCACTTGGAGCTGCAGGAACTATGCGAGTGCCTGAGCCCGTTTCTGAATAGGCATTTTAGACCCAGGTCCTCAGTAGTATTTAAGCCCCCAAAGCATTTTGAGTATCTGGGACCTTTCTGAAGGGAGAGGAGTAGCCCACAGGGTAAAATAGTACTTACTATCACAGATGCAATTCTCTCCCTGCTTATGGGTTATCCTTTAGCCTTCAGCAAGGTGTCAGATCCTTCCCAAATGAAAGAGATGTAACATATACCTAGAAAACATAAATCCTGGCTATTCTTTCCTCTTTTCAGCATGGTCCCGCCCAAGCTGACTTCTCAAGGAAACTGTAAGTACACCATGCCACGTGTTATTCGTACAATGTCTTAGGTCATCTGCACAATGACTTGATACGAACATTTTCACACCTTTTCTAGAATTAGCTGGAGGCCAGCTCTCTGTATTTTAATATTCCTTGAAAATACACATGCCTGGAAAATCAGCGGAGCTGTGCGGGATACAGTTTTGCTTCTGTCCTAACACTGGGACAGTCTAATGGTTACACAAATAATTACATTGGAGCTGCAGAATGAGAATTATATAAAACAGAAAGGAAAGCAGATGGAAAGTATGACTCAGCTCCTCTCTGCTCCACTCCCACCACATCTCTGAATTACTGTTTTCCCCTAGAAGTGCTTTTGATCTGAAGTGCGTCTCTAAAGACAGGACAAAAGTTTTGATTAATATTCCTTCCCCTGTGAGCAGAGGTCTCTAAGCAGACTTCCCGTCAGTAATGGCATGGGCAGAGTCAAGAGCAGATCAGAGCATGGGAGATTTTTTCACAGATGTGGTTGCATGTGGATTCCTCACCATCCTCCCGTGGCCATATTCTGCTCTCAGTCCCTTCAGTAGAGATCTACAGAACTGATTTGGGAACCACAGCAATATCTATTATTTACATCTCTAAATCAGAACAGGTTAAGGTCCATGCACACTCCGTTAGCAATATTTTTCTTTGCATTGCACAAAGAGATGGATCCTGTTCTGAAGCCAATGTTAGTCCTTCACGAGTTTCTGTCTCCAAAGACTGTGGCATCAGTGAGGGCAAAAGCAAGCTTTACATGTGGTTGCAGGCTTTAGATTTGGCCATAGCCTTGGCATTGCTTCAGAGTTACACAAGGACTGGACCCATCTCTACAGCTGGCAGCAGAGCGTTACTGCCCAGCTAGCAAGAGGAGTGCCTCACTGTCTTGAAACTGGAAAGGGGCTCTTGTTCCAGCTGCTGTTGTCTTGGGTACCAGAGAAATATCAGTACAGAAGACTGGCTTCTGCTTCTGCTTGGTGGTGTCATTCAGCATGACACCCCTAATCTGTTCTGTGCAAGCTGAGGCCTATTCAGCAAAGAATCGGGGGACCAGATCTGATGCCCCTGTCCTCCAGTGCAAAGCAAAAATGCATGTTCCCATGAAAACCAAGTGCTAAATCTGTTTTCTCCCAGTCTGCTTTCCTAAAGCCAGCGATATTCCCCTGGTCACGCAGTCTCAGCCCAGGACAGAAGGGCTGTTCCTATCATGTAACGGATCCATACCTTCTTTTTCATTCTGCTCTGTGCCCATCCTGTTTATCTCTTCTGAACTGCATATTGTTTCCACTTTAACAGCTCCTGCCAGCTGTTTTCTTTTGGTACCTTTTACTGCAGATAGAATTTCAAGGGCTTCCAGGGGGAAGCTGCTGAAAGCACTGCAGCTCTCGGACTCACTTCAAAGCAACTTTCATCATTTTTCACGCACTCTTTTTAGGACTCCTCTTCTGTTCTTTCCCCAAAACAGATTCTCTCAAAGATCACACTGGGAGATAGCACTATTTATGGCACTTCAGCGGGAGACATCATGTTTTTTGTCTGATTTGGACACATCCACTGTCCTGTAAAGGTTAACAACAGAGAGGTTTCCTCCCCCTCTCACTTGTAGTTTGTTGTTGGTAGGATTTTTTCCAGAGGAACGGGTGGGAGGGAAGGTTACTGCTGGAATTTAGCTGCCAGAAGCCTGAGGGTCAACTTTAATTTAGTCGAACCTCCCATCATTAAAGATATTGTAGCTTCTGCACTGGACCAGGCAGACTCATCCATGGGAGGCCCTGGCTTCACACCAACACTAATTGTGGCTGAATTATTCTTACAAGCTGCGAGGCTTTTTTGCTGAACTTAGAGGAGAGATAGCCCATCAGTTTCACAATTATCTCAGGCTGGAGAGCAGGAGGGATAAGAAAATTCCTGCCTAATCCATGCCCTTGATGAGCAGCCTGCCATCCTCCCCAGGCCGATGGGCACAGGGCAGGTCTGCTACCCTGAAGAACTGGAGGCTGCATCCTGAAATGTGTGTGTGGGGGAAAGGACAGTAATTCTTGAAAATAAAGGGTTGATGGGAAAGGCCAAATCCAGCCAGGACATAAAGGGCTGTGACCCTGCAAATTCAGTGCAGATACACTCCTCCAACAGGGATGCTTTCAGGAAGACCAAAAACAAATGAGGAAGTGGTTAGAAGAGCAGCTTGTGGCACCACATACTGTTGTATGAATCTTCTTGAGTGGCATATCACAGTTTGAGCCACTCAAGTTAAAAAAAAAAAAGAACAACAAAGCACTATCTAGAAGTTTGTCTATTTAAATCCTGGCTCGTCTCCTTGATGAGTTTTCAAAACCCACCTGGACAAGGCCCTGACCAATCTGATCTAACTGTGAAGTTTGCCCTGCTTTGAACAGGAGGTTGGACTAGGTGACCTTCAGAAGCCCCTTTCAACCCAAACTAATCTGTGATCCTGTGAGGACATCCATTTCCTAGAAACCCCATTTACACCAATAAAATTCTTCTTGAAGGACAGAAGATGTTAAAAAGGATAAAGACTCATTTCCCCTGTTTTCTTTGTGGACAGGTATCTATTGCAAATCTTCCTTCCTTCTCCTCTCTAAACCACCTATAACACCATTGAAACTCCAGTAGTATAAAAGAGAGGGAGACTAAGGCTGGCTTGGTACACTTGTGAGGACTAGCACACCATAACCATTAGCACCGTACAGAAGGTGGCAATAGCAGTGAACAGTCAAAATGTTTAGCCCCCCTCTCCCATTGTGCATCCAGCATTTAACAAGGAGTCATTAGCTGAGAGCACAATCCCACATGTCTCTTCAACAAGCACAGCTCAAAGTATCACAGGAATTATGCCCCTCCACTGCCTGCAAAGCCAAGGATAGATTTCTGTATTTTGTGATGCAGAGCTCTGCAAAGCATCCAGTCAGGACCTGGGGCCAGGATTGAGGCAGAACTTCCGTGCTATTATTGCTCACTGGTAGGCAGGAGGAGCTCTTCGTGGCTGCTACTTCTCTGCTCTGATTTAACAGTTACAGAATCACATAGCTGCCTCCACCAGCGGCATGGATGGTGGTATCTGGAGGGACAAAGAGGTCCTGGATGAGCTTTTCCTCATACCTCTGCACTTGAAGCCATGATCGCCCGAATGCCCATCTTTCAGTCCTTGTATCTTAATTCTTAAATAAATAAATAAATAAATAAAAAGCAACCTCTATTTGTCCCTCCTTGTCCACTATTCAAACAAATGAGCTTAACAATTACAGAACATCTTGTTGTTATATCTGCCAAATGTTCCTGAATGATATTGCCCACACACCCAAGTGGAAGACTGCCAAACATATCATAGGTGGTTTTTTTTCTTGAGCATAGAAGGCAGAAGGTCATATTCAAATTAGTTGCTGGATTTGTGCCTTTGGAGCACTTTCTTCAGGTCATTTGAAAAGCAAAGGCAAATCTTTTCCTGAATTATAGCTGCAAAGAGTGGGTAAGCTGAATTTATGAGATTGAGACGGTCTCCTAGCTGTTTGCTGGCATGGGAAGGTGGTGTGATGTGATAGAGGAGATGAATTTTATAGGAAGTCCAGCTTGTTTCATGGGTATGGAGCTCCTGGGCTGTATTTGAAGCCTTCTACTGAGTTCCTTGTGACCTCAGATAGTCTTTCTCTGGACCAGCTACTCCACTGAGAATACTGTCTTACAACCTGTTTGGTAAAGCACTTAAAAGTTTTCACCTCTAAATCTCAAACTGCAAAGAGTTTTTATGATCATTAATAGAACACTGAGAACTGCATAATTTCGAGTTTTTTTTGGTATATAGACAAAAATTTCTCATATAAACAAAAAATGTGTGTCCACAGTGAACCCACAATTTACAGGCCTTTTGTCAGCCTGAAACAACCTTCTTCAGAAACAATGATGAACCTTTGGCAGCAAAATGCTTTTCTTGCTGTATAATTCCTGCATACTCTATAGGTTGTAGATCACAGCAACCCTTTTCTTGCATAAATAAACAGCTGTGGACAAAATATTACAGAAAAATTAAGGAAACTCACAGAAGCTATAAGCACACATTGCAACTAATGGAGGCTTTTCCCAAGGAAAAGCAGCAGAATTATCATACTGGCAAATCTATCACATCATTGGACTATGAAAGTTGTAAGAAATATTCTAGGATACACTAGTATATTAAAAGAGGAGGTCTGTGGCAATTGTAGAGACTGCAGGAGCTTGTAACCTAAGGCTTACTCTGATTGCAGGGAAAAATGATCTTGCCTTCAATTTCTCAAGATACAAACCAAATGCCTTACAAATTGGTCACATTCCATTTAACTCATATTAATCTACATCATGTTGCCTCGGGGTTCAAAACCATGTTTTTGTTGTATTTTTCTTTTTTCCTTCTAAACTCTATCTCTTTTTTTGACTGTAAAACAGGCTGAAAGCTGTACAAGAGATATTCGCGAATATGCTTCTTATTAACAGCATGCTCTGTACAGTAATGCCTACGCAATCTCGCTAACGTGCTTTGCTTCAAGTTCATGTAAATCAAGCTTGTGGATGAGCCCATTTTACCTCTGTTAGCACTGTAAGAGACTTTGGTCAAGGAAAGAAATTATATTGGGCATACTGGCTTTGCTTTTTCTGACACAAAACATACAGTGATCCCTTAAATGCAACAACAAGCTCATTAACTGCTGTGTATAGAGTCAGTTTATCAAGACTTTCCAAGACTCTTAATGCAGACTGTGCATGGTACCGTAATTCAACCTCCAAGGAACAGCCTTTAGGACTGGAAGGTAAACACTTTTTCTCTAACTAGCTTCCTTCCCTGTGAAGCATGCCAAGGATTCACTGGAAGCTGAATTAAATGCTTCAAACTAATAAGAAAGGCTTTAAGCCATTTTAAGATTAAACTGGGCACATTTTGTATGCTCGGGGAAAAAACTCACTCTCCTTCTTGCCAATGAAAATAGAGAGAACCTCCTAAACTTGTCTTTTGGCCTATAAATGTTTGATACAAGGAGGTCAGCTCCTATGCCCTTACTGAGGAAAACGTTGCTTCTTGTTATACCAGCTGGGATTTCTCTGGGTCAGAGCAGTGTGGACAGGACGTGCCTTTGCAGTGAAAATCTGAGCATGGAGTAGACATACGTGGAGATACCCACAGCTCACTGGTACAGGCTTTGCCCAGAAATGCACAGTTTAACCATACATGGAATGGCCTATCACACTTGGCGTCCTGAGGTTTTCAGGTCCTCTCCCTGTGATTTCCAGCCCTCACAAGACCCTGGCTCAGGCACATGTGTTTCAGACCATCCCTTTTTAATCAGATGCTTAGAAGCTGCACTAGCTTAGACACTCCCTGTCAGAGGCCCTCCTCCTCATGCCAAAGATCGGTCCTGGTGTCCTCGTTCCTTAGCTACCCTGTCCAAGCCTCTGCAACCTGGCAATATTAGATCACCTTTCTCTATTGCAAGGGGAAGGATTTCCATGGAGGTGGAGTGCAGTTAGGCCTCACCTGCATGAGAACAGCTCTGCTGATGTGCAAACATCCCTTTTGGGGGCTCCAGGGAATGAAAGGTTGGCTTCCCTGGAGGGCTGTGAAACCCATTCACCTGGATGGATCGTTCATGGACAGGCTCTAGCTTGGCCTCTGAGGGGCATGCTGAGATGCCTCCAGGCTTTGCATACAGTCGACAAACCCACAAGTAAGCCCCGCCTGACACAGCTCATGGGCTCACATACGGCTCTGCATGGAGGTCTGTACCCAAACGAGATCGATTGGGCAAGGCACTGTGCGCGGAGGTGAAGCAGAGTGGTCTGCCAGGACCCAGTGCTCCTGGGATGACCTGCTGGATGCAAACATACCACCAAAACTTCATAGGCATCATTATGGGGTTTTTATAATACATT
This sequence comes from Pygoscelis adeliae, assembly GCF_000699105.1. NCBI lineage: Eukaryota > Metazoa > Chordata > Aves > Sphenisciformes > Spheniscidae > Pygoscelis > Pygoscelis adeliae. Next base: position 2,777,872 of record NW_008824983.1, on the reverse strand, counting down.
CTGAGACAAAAATTGACCCAAGAACCTCACAAGAGGAATCTGAAATCACGTATGGATTCAATGCACCTTAACCCTCCCTTGCAAACACCAACTTAAGTGAAGCCCCAGCTGTCTCCCTGCACACTGGTACAGGGTGGGGGAGAACCAGGCTTGTCATCTGCATGCTCAGTCCCCTGATGAGACAAGACGTATTTGCCTTTAATGCAGGCAAAGGTTTCACCTGCTCCCACTGCTTCTTGATAAAACAGTCAGCGCATGAAACCATCGCTGCAGATATGAACAGATGCAGAGAGGAGAATGGGAACAACAGCAAACATTGTGTTCCTCCCAGAGCAGTGCTCCTGTCGCTGCCCATGCCACATCTGTGTTTTTGAAGGGAAATGTCATAACATTGCTAATCAATAAGAAGAGTGACAGGACCATTTGTCAAAAGCGAGCCAACACTGCAGCTGTTGTAGTCATCCTCTCGCTGGGCTTTGCGACGAGAAGCCGAGGGAAGGACCCGGTTATTTGCCTGCGGCAGCCCCCACGCACTCATGGGCAGCCACTGTGCGAGGGCAGCTCTGGCCAGCTTTCTAAGGCGCCACGCCAGCCTTGCAGCAGTTGGGCTGGGCGAGTGGGCAAAAAGCCTGGCAGGAAGTATAGAGTTTCGAACAATGGGATGTAAAAGACACCAGACACCCTGCAAGGGAGAGACGGTCCTGGGTGTCGGAGGAGTCTGTTGACCTTTAATCCTGAGACCGCTGTTGCATATGCATCACATTTGAACTGCAGATGTTCCTCGCTGCTCCGCCGGTCAGGGCGACAAGCGGCTGATGTTACAGAAGAGGAGGCAGGGCTCAGAGAGAACTTAATGAAGACTTTAAGCTATAGGTTGCAATTAAAATGGCCCGGCGGTGTAAGCGTAGGGGGGAGTCGCTAAGCTCCTGCAGCTGCTCTGCCCGCAGTAATGGCTGAGAGCTAATGTCCGTGCTGATAGGCAGGGCTCTCCTCCACAATGAGAGCAGTCGTGCATGCCGGGGGGCTGTTGGCAGAGGTGACAAAACTGAGCTGCCCTTTCCCACCCCATCAAAATAATTCTTAAATTAGGAAATTTATCTTAATCTGATGGTCTATCTGTGGGTTGCACTGCCACGGATAATGCTTCACCACTTTCCCCTAGACAGCTCTGGCCAGTGAGTAGGAAACGAATAAATATCGATGTAGTGAGGCACAGGGAAACAACCCTTCTTTTTCAGACCACGACCTGCTTTTTCATAGGCAGAGTTTGGCCCTTAACGAGGTCCCCACAAGAAAAGAAAGCTGCCTCCTGCAAAACAGAGATCTGCTTCTCTGTTCCTGAAAACAGCCAATTAAAATAAAATCCACGTCACTTACGGTGTCTGTACCCAACTGTCCGGATGCCGACAGGCTTAAAATGATGCAGGCTCGAGCTTGGATTAGACTTCTGAACTATTTCCACCAAGGTATGAATATAATATTGATCCCATATGAGGTTCCTCAGTCCAACAGTAAATGCTGTTTAACTAACAGCAAGGACCAGGATCCTTACCCGGTGTCACCTTAGCAGCAGCTAATGCCACCTGAAGGTTGCGTCCTGACACTCAGGTTCAGGCCCTGATGCTGGAGCTCAGCAAAGTACAGCCAAACTATTTGTTTTGTAATCAAAGTTTCTTCTAAGTGAAAAGTGCCATTTTGCTCTTATTCACAGTGTTTTGAAAAAAATTGTCCGTTCTGGCAGTATTTTGTTTCCAGAACTTTTTGTCCCAAAACAAAGCATTCCCATAAGGTTGAAGTGGCCCATGTGAACATTTCCGGAATGGAATTTTTTCAGTTTTCATTTGGAAATGATTTTTTTCCCACATGCAATTCATTGTTATTATTTCGCACAAAAACACATCGACAAGCTTTGAAAGGGCAAACTTGGACTAAAATGCTTTGATTTCATAACAGCAGAAAGTTTTGATTGACCTGAAGTAACATTTTATCAGACCTCCATTTCGCACAGAATTTCGCTTGCACATAAATGTTTCCATTTTGTTTGGGAACCAGGAAAAATATTTCCACACATGGAAAGATCTGGTTTACCTTGATCCTACGAGTCCTACCTGGAGCTGGTTCTGCCTCCCTGGTTCTCCAGCCTGGGCCAGCAGCAGGCAAGGCTTTGGCACTGCCCACCACAACAGCCATCACTGGATTTCACCCCCTTGCAAAACCACTAGCACTGGGTTGCTGGCCCTGGCAGCCTCCACCAAAGGCGAATTCATTAAAGCAGAGAGGTCTGATCAGAATGCATGAAGCGCTACAGAAATGGCCAGGCTTGAAAGATAATTCGTCAAAGTATTTGTCATTTCTCATCTTTTTAAACGTGCTGCAGATCTTCAGGCATCTGAATTCTGGCCCAGCGGTCCAAGAAGTGGTCATATAAAGAGATGAAATTTTGAAGAAAAGGGGTAGGTCAAGAAGGTTGAATTCATTTTAAGGAATGATATAGCTTTCATAACAATATATCTACTGCCTGTAATTTATAACCTAGGCTGCCATAATGCTCCTGTATCCCTTTTTGTTTCTGCAGTTCCAGTTCAGTGAAGAATTTCAGCATATGCTTTGATTGACAGGGCAGATGGTAACATTGTTTGCCATTAATGTAAACCTATTATTTAATATACCTGTTTTTAACAGACTACTAGTGACTATAAAGTTCAATTGACCTTTTTTGCCAATAAGTAAATTGTTGCTGGTTTCAGTGGGGATTCTATGTTTATCTGCCAATAAAAAGCTGAAGGAAACCTCTTAACTACATTCCTTCCTCTTTCCTTTCCTCTTTCATCTCCTTAAGCCTCTTCTTATGAACAGCATCCTGGAAGGACGTCCAGAGGTGGAATGAGCACCTTTATATATGCATAAGTCAGGGTTTACATCAGTGAAAGAAATGGGGTTTAAATTGGCTGCGTGGTAAATTCTGCCTCTCGAACTCCTGACATCAGTGGAATTGGAATTTTATCCCGGGGGAACACAGGCTTGGTTCCCATCTTACTTGCACCAGGCTTTGAAACTTCAAGGCCTTTGATGGCACACTCATGCTTCAAGCAGATGGAAGGGACAGTGGAATCAGGCTGAATATATTAAAAATTGGAAAACTTGAATCAAGAAAAATTGATCATGAATATGTTTGGAATAAGCTTGCCCCACTTTATTTACGGTTGGGTGGTAAAAAGAGAATATGCTTTGCAGATTTACATTTTTTACCAGGAGTACATGATTATCACCGACACTAGAGCCCAGCAGAGGCTCAGTGAGAGTTTCGAGGGGATGGCCAGCTGCACTTTACCAGCGCGGGCTGGTGTGGCTCCTGACTGCCTTTGAACAGCTTGGTTCCTCTCGGTTTTCTCGTCTCCCTGATTTAAGACTATCACCCGGCAGATTTTTATTTTCCCTCTAAGCACTTCAGGCCAAAGCCATTAGAAAGCAGAAAGAGAAAACTTGGTTTGGTTATCTGAACCTTTTTGTTTAGCTGGCTCTGGAGGTAAGTCCATCCAACCAGAGAAAAAGAAAAGTCCTTTTTTCAAAACTGAATTAATTAAGGGAACTCATACACAAGAAAAGCAGTGAAGCTGAAGGAAATGTAAATTTTGCTGGCTGAGAAAGATTTTCTTATGTTGTTGTAAGCATCTACAGCTAAGACACCGGATTTCCATTTGAGTTGGGGTTTTTTGCATCTAACTTCTTAACTATGCACCTCAGGTTTTCTAAGGGCTGGGGTTCAGGAAGGGAAATTTGTAGCTGGGTAGGTAGGAGAAGTAATGAAAAGCTTGTGAACAGGCATACACAGCGTGTGCTATGCCACCATAAAATTATATGCTCCTCTGGGTAGAATTCCTGAGCTTTTTGCTCTGCCACACATCTGGCGCAGTTCTGATTGCTTGAGAAGTAACAAACTGACATATATATATTACACATGCAGACCAAAGACACAAACAGCACGAGACAAGCAAAACTGGGCAGTGGGATTTCCCTTTTTTTTGCAATGATCACCACCCCAGACAAGCCCAGAGCAGAACCATCATTTCCCCTTTTCTTGTCCTATTCAGTGAAAGCAATTAAAATTGAGAGTGACTTCACTGAAGGTGAATCTGGTGGCAGGCTAACCTCAGTGAATGGGGCCTAGTCTAGCTATTAATAAATTTCTGTGTACAGTAATCAGAACACATCTTTTACGTGCTGCAGAATTGCTACATCAGGTGAGATCAGAGGGGCTGCTTCAAAAGCGGCGTTTTGGGGAGCTGGAATAGAAAGTTCCTATTCCACCAAACCCTGGCTGTACCAGTGACCGGTCCTTCAGAAACCTGTGGCTTACCACCAGACAGCCAGAGGGTACTCCTTGACAGTACAATCCCAAAAAGAGCAAGGCTCTGACATGTTAATATGAAAAGCCCTTTCAGAGGTGAGAACAGAATTATTACTTTTTACACTGTGGTTGCGATGCCGTTTCCAGTAAGAGCGTCAGGCAAACAGGCAGGTGTTGTAGCTACGATGGTTTTATTGTGGAAACCCAGCTGTGATGGGCAGTGGGGGGGCAGGGAGGATGGACAAGTAACCCACTTAGACCTGCATGCAGCAACTCCACTCCCGTGGCAGATTTCATCCTGCATTTTGCCATCCAGTTAATGGTGGAGTGGAAAGCAAACTTGGGCAATAATGGGCTGACAGCCTCGGGATGGGTTAGAGTCTCTTTTCAGTGGTATTTCTTCAAAATTCTTTTCAGTGTTGTTGGAATAATTTTTCATTTTCAATTTCCATCTTTCCTATGGGCTGGGAATAATTAATCCTAAATGTTGCTATAACCTAATTAAGCAGGCTTGGGTAAGTATGGGAACCCCTTTCCTGTATGCAGTATCGCAGACTAAGAAGTCCCTCATCTTAGCCTATTTGTAGAAAATCTTATTTGCCCTTTTGCCTTGTCTACAAACTTAAGTGATACCAGTCTGGTTTCTTTTCTGTGGACCTGGAAGGCCTCTTGCTCTTGCAGATCAAAAATAATAAATGTATTTCTCTGCCAGAAATGACTCATTGCCTAATGTGCCTTAACACACACGCACTGTATTCTTTTGCCACTGGAGTCTGGGCGGAGGTGGTTGTGTGTCTTTCCAGATTAGGGCTGTCTCCTTTCATCATATTAGCTTTAATGCATTGAGGTATTCCTAGGACAACTCATCTCTTCTTTAATATCATATTATCCATGAAAAGAGCCTCTGCTAAGCAGAGATGACAACCTATGAGAGCTTTTTCTCATGCCAAGGGAGCCAAATTAGAGGAGGAAACTAGATTGTTTGAGAAGGTGTGGAGCTCGCTGGCCTTGATCCACTAAGGCAGGAAAGCATTGTTTTAACTTTAAGCACACAAGTATTTGACTTCAGTGGGACTATGCAAGCCTGTAACATATACGTGTATCTGAAGATTCTCTGGTTCTCAGAAATTGCAACAACAAAAATTCCTCTGTGATTTCCTTTTCTTTCAGGCTACCTACCAAAATCTCAGTTTATTAAACAACTCCTTGCTATTCTGGCAAGTGACATGATGTACAGCTTGACCCCCAGACTCTTGAATATGTGTCTGACTTGAAAGTATTTCTATTTCTGTGCTCAGCTCCACTTCACCTCTGGAGACCCATTCTTTTTGTTTGCTCTTTTCTTTTCCTGTGCTTCTCCTTTTTAGGAGTTCTGAGACTTGCAGAAACAATGCACAAAACCAACAAGAGTTCCTGTAAAATTCAGGTTTTCCACCTTGTCACAGCACAGCATTTTGCAAAATAGGCTACAAAAATGTATATTAAATCTTTTTATTTTAGTTTATAGTAATGGGGAGGAGGGAGGAAGACATTAAAAGACCAAGCAGCTCCTGGGAGCAGCCTGTTCTCGCGTGTCAGCTGGTTTGAAAGTAATGGGACCGGCGACCTCATGCCATTTCCTTCAGTGAGACTGTGCCTGAATCTACCACTACATCTCATTAATGCTGCACTAAAATGCATGAAACATTTTACTGTCCTCACATCTGCCTTTCACAGATGAGAAAAACTGTTTTATGTGGCTGAGGAGCAGCTCAGTATCTTGCTGCCATGAGATGGCAAACATCGCTCTGGATAGATATAAATAGCCAGAGGATAATTGCAATAACTTCCATTTGTCCCTCTGATGTGACTGGGCAGACTTTAGGACAACACTGAATTTAGTTCTGTGTTCAGAACATTATCCTGTGAAGTTTTCCTATGTCAGCCAGGATGATTTGAAAACAACATGTCAGCTTTACCAGTTTGCTCTGAATAGCGACGGCAGCAGCTCTCTATAGACCACTTACAGCTTTGGGCTTGCCTCCTGAATGTTTCTGCACTAGGCAGGCATTTAGCGAGCTACAGGAGTAGCTTATGAGATGCTTGCTTGTCAGTGCAGGCTTTCCATGGGATGATAATGTGGTGAATAAGTTACTCTGAGAAGACGCCTGAGGTAACTACATTTAAAATTAAACGCATATGAAAATTTAGGCCACAGTATTTTCAGTCTTGTTATAGAGAGAACTGCCTTATCTCTGAGAACTGCAGGGATTTGCAAGTGCCAGTGTAGGACACCACCTGTGGATGGCAGCTCTGGTTTTTAAGTTCGTTGTTGCTCACTTACTGCATAATCTGTGCCAGCTGAAACAGGGAAAGCTCTAGTGACAGAAATGGTGAACACGTTAGTACCTGCCACATGCGGTCCTTCCTCTATTATCCTGCATGGCAGGGAAGCGCTCTCCCATCTCGCAGCGAACCCTGCAGCGAGCTCATTTCTACCTCTTCCAGATAGTCTTGGAGAGATCCTAACTCTGCATCTGGAGAGGCACAACGAGAAGAATCTAGACTGAAGGACGCAGTAAGTAAATGTTCACAAAAAATAAAAATGATGAGGTATTTCTTTGACATCAGTAACTCTTCCCATGACCTGTATCGCTTTGTTCCTTACCTCCGATGTACGTAACTCTCAACAGTTGAAGTGATGAGATGCTTGACATTCAATGTAGGCGAATTCAAGGCTGAACCTAATGGGTATTATCCCTCTATCAGAGAGGAAAAATGGACAGCAAGACTAGTCCATAGTCATAGAGCATGTTTCCTGGCACTCTATCTTGACTCTTGGTATGTTTAACACATAAATGGTTGACACAAAGATAGAAGAATAAAAGAAGTTTGCAGCAGTCTGCTAACTTTAGCCATCACTAGCCTTTGCCGTATCTGTATCCCTTTTGTAATCTAGATGTTTGTTAACTCTGGCATTTACTAGGCAGCCTCTAGTAGGTAAGTCTATTCAAGGACGGGCCCTCTGGGTATTCATGGACTGGAGCAACAGGTGCCCACAAGAGCCTAAGACACCCAAATGGGTGAAGGGAGGCCCTTGGCCCACCCTACAGGGAAAGGAAGCTTTCCCAAGGGCAGCATGGAAAGGGCATCTCTCTAGAAGAGTAACTGAGCAGGTACCCCGATATTTCTTCTTCCTTTTTTCAGCTGCTGCTGAAGAAAGCTGCAGGGTCAAATGAGGCTGTGAGAACTGGGAAAGGCATCCCTAGGCATCAGTGAAGAGCTGCCAGGGGAGAGGTTTTATTGCAGGCACACAGGGACACCCTGCAGCCATGGCAGTGGGCATCAGCATCCCAGAAACCATTTTCCCTGCCATGGCATAGTCTAACAGCTGAAATCAGGCCCACCGTCTTTGGCAGTTGTTTGACAAGTAATTTTCTTGCCTTCCCTCTCTAGAAGGTCTTTCAGACAAAACAGCTTCATCCTCTCAGCTAACATGTGAGCAACTTATTCAACCAATCTCTAATCTCCCAAGAGCTCTATAATATTGCTACAAAGCTCAGAAAAATATTCCCCAAGGTTTCTCAGATGGGTTTCAGGAGAAATAAATTTGCTTGAACTGTCTTCCCCTTTTTCTGGCAGACTCAGCTCAACCATGAGTCCAAACAGAGATATTAGACTCATCACCAGCTCCTGGGAACAGAAACCTTCTCCCTCTTCCAAATACACCAACCCGTATTTACCTACCAGCCTTTTCTCTTACACAGGAATCTCTGCTGGAAATAATTCGCAGCCTGCACAGCTTCTGCTTGCTGCAGCTTTTAACCCTGAACCTTCCTGATCAGACTTTGGGAAGTATTCATCTCATCACCGATCGAAGTAGTATTTAAAATCAGTAAATGCATATTTAAATTCCAGAGAAAGGCAAGGAATTGGGTTCTAGATCATGTTTTTTCTGCTGTAGATCTTCTTATGTGTTCAGAGCTATGTGAATCTAGCATGACCTGCGTATGGTCTTCTTTAGGAGAGATATTAGAAGCCCGGGGCTCCAACAGGCCTTGATCAATTCACTGTACAAAGGACTAATCCAATCAGGCACCGCAGTAGAGAAAACACAGGAATATATACTGTCAGTGAACAGGACAGAGATAACATAAAATCCATCCTGGTAGCAGAAATATTGCCAATGCTGCTGATAGGCAAGAAAATCAGAATAACATATGAGCACTATGTTACTCCTGCTTAGGTAGTAGCTGTGTCTCTGAATCATTTCCTCCCCATCAGGAGTGAATGTTGAAAGGCTCTATATCTCGATATTTATCTTTTTACTGGCACATGAGCATGTATGTGATCCAATGGGTCACGTTGGGTTGATGAGGTGAGCATCATGTTAGGATACCTTTGACTTTTCAGTTTGACTAACTAGGTGCCTCTTTAGAGCTGGGTCAAGTGGGAGTGACCGTCAAGTCAAGTCTGAAGCAAAGCTCAGATGGGTATATTTCAACTATATATAGCAAAATATCTCTGCCACCATATCCCCCAGAGAATAAAGCACAAAGAAAATTCACTTTGTGAAGATACAATCATGTACAAAACACCCATCCCAAATCTTGTGACTCCCCTACCTCTGAGAATGCCCAGATCTCCACTGTAACCATTAGCATTCAGAGTTGCTTGTGCAGTAGCTATTTGCACAGGAGTGTTCCAGAATAAAGTGCTCTACAGATACATAGGAAACCAACAGGTAATAAAAGGGAGATGCATTTATGTGGTTATATATAAACCCTTCTTTTGCAGAGCACTCTTGTGGCAACAGTCACCAAACAGAGATGGGGTCAGATGCTGCTGCTCAAGAGTACATAACATTATTACGGGGCCTTGTAGGACTAATTGCATTTCTTGTAACTTCTGTATTGCAAGCAGCTCATATGCAGGACTCACATGATATCCTTACTTCTTCCTATGGCTTGGACTCAAAGGGGCATGGGAGGGAGCACGTACTGGCTCAGAGGGGCAGGGAAGTGGGGTCTGCCCTTGCATCAGGAGGGGGGGCTCAAGGTGTCTGCAGCTTTAGGGAGGCAGGTTTCACCAAGAGCTCTGCAATGTCCATGCCTGGACAGCCAAGCCATGGGCTCCTGGTGGACATGCATGGACAAGGGGCAGGCATCCCTTCCTGTCATTCGGGCTTGCTCTGATCCCACTCATGAAACCTGGGACAATGCAAGGACCTCGTCAGACAGCCCCTTGATGTCAGGTTTGATTTCAGGGGAATCTGGAGCAGCAGGCAGAAGACAGCAATTTCCTATTGCATTCTGGCAATAAAATTACTCAACATTTTCTGCCCTCCTGTTAATTAAAAGACAACTTTTTGCACTTTTATTTATATTTTCAGAATTTTTCATTTGGGAGACCTGTTGTATTTAATTTGCCTCATCGTTGTCATCACCCTTATTATTCTTATAGCCCTGCAGTTTTTAAGAGAAACAGCCCTTTGCCCTGTCTATTCTCACACCTGAGTTGTTAAGGGAAATAAAGCTTTATGTTTGAAAATATGCTATGCCTTTCTGAAATGTGGTGATACAATTGATCTGAAAATGGAAAAAAAAAAAATACAGTGATAAAACAATAGTCAGTCACAAAGTCCGCAAAGCAGAGCTAGTACTAGTACTCACTTAAATTAGGAAAGAATTCCTTGGGTCCAATAAAAGAATAATAGACAAAGAAAAAGGCTTCATGCTTTTACAGATGTATTTCACAAACTGTGGGTTTGTTCCTAAAGTTTCTGGATAAAGTTTGAGCTCACAGCTCTGATGAACTGCCCTTATGTTCCCAAAAGCAGAATTTCTTTTTCCCTTGAGGGAAATAAAAAGTCTACAGAAGACACAATTGAACCATTAGATCAGTGCCCAGATCTAGCCAGGCTTTGAAAAAGGAAAGTATGCAGCAAGACTAGCCTTTAAAGACCCCTGTTTAAAAAATTTCAGATATAACAGGATAAGGATAAAGGTAATAGTGTGAAAAGATTTCAATAGAGAGAAAAGAATCAAATTTCTGATAGCAAAATGCTAGTTAAAAATAAAGATAATCATGGAAAGATGATTAGGATACTGCAAAAAAATTATACACACCAATTTGAAAAGGAAAAGCAATTCTTACTCTATTAAACTGGGCTTTTATAACATTTCACTGCTTCTAGATTTGCAGAAATATTTCCGTACATACATTGCTATTCATTGTCTTCTCTGCTTGATGAAAATTGAAAAGACCATATAAACCTATGAACAGGGATGTTTGCATGTATTTCCTATTTCTCATTTCACTCTATGTTGGTGAATTGTATAATCTGGATATTTAATCTGATTTTTTTTTTTTTGCCAGTCAGTACAATAAGTACATTTCAAACCAAGTTTGGTATGCACTTCCTGATTTTCTTTTGGAGGTCATTCAAAGACAATATCTAAATTGTCATCTCATTTCATTCTTTGAGGAGAATCTATTTTGTTTGAGCCAACAGAGATCTCCCACTAAGGTACAATAGAGAAGAACATTGTCCTACTGTGATTAAAGCTGTGTTCAGGGCAGCAGTTCCATTTGGCAACAGATTTTGAGACTTTGACCTTTATCTTCCACTCAACTTGCAATTGCCTCCTCCCCCAGCCCCGAATCGGTGAGTTGTCTTTGAAATAAGAGAAAAGCAAAACAAAACAATGTTTTCAGGTAGGTTAATAATCTTAATTTCTTTTTTTCTTTTCTTGAGATGTAGTTAGCACTGGATGAGAGTTTTGTGGAGCAGGCGAATGTTCGTGATGAAGCACCGGCTTGTGAAACCAAGCAATGTCCCAGACAGGTGTCACTGGGAGAGGACCTCCGCTATGGGCTCTACTTGCCTGGTTTCCCACCAGCTTATTGGCACGCGTGGTGGGACACCGAGTCTTCCCATCCCCTTAGGGTGGTGTTACTTTTCAAGCTGACTGGGGTCAGAGAATTGCAGAGTTTCTGTGCTCTGCAGCTTCCTTCAATCTGGGACGGGCGCCCTCGGGGAGCTCATCGTCCTTTTAGAAACCCCAGGGAAGCTGATTCAGCTCTGCAGCTGAGTATCTGGACACTGTTAAATCCTTGGCTTGTGCTAGAGTTATCAGGGCTCCCAGGGTCTCTGCCTGAAAGAGTTTCCTCCAGACGGAGGTGGAAGGTGAGAGGTAACCAGGAGCCTGCAAGCCCTGGAAGCTGAGCGAGCGAGTCAGCTGCCTCGGGGAATGCACTCCTTCAAGTGTACGTGCTCTCTGAATGTATGTAACAAAATGTTTAAACTATACCTAAATGAAACCATGCCTGATTTTCCATTGGTAAATTGAATGACTATCTTTTGTGCTGAAAGAGATTCCCTTCTTACCCTAAAGTGGCTATATTTATCATGGAACGGACATTCTGACATTTGAATAGTGATATTTATAAATTAAAGCTCAGGTTTTAAAACAAATGCTTGCTTTTTTTTCTTTTTTTTTTTTTTTTAAATTGAGACATCAAAAAATCTCATTTAAAATGTTGAAAACGTAGTGAAAAAATATTTCCCATTTCTCTTCCAAAATCTTATTTTTGGCCAAGTCAGACCAGTTTTGCAAAACATTTTGTATTTGATGAAACTGCACATTCTGAGGGAATGACAGCCTGCCAAAGTTTTGGGGTCCAGCTTTAACTGCAGCTCTGACAGCCACAGAAGGGCTGAGCCAGGCAAAATGCCATCAGTGGAAAATCCCGTAAATTTCTGTTTCTTCCATGGGATTCATCTGGATGGTGAGAGGAAAATGGAGCTCACTTTGTATCCAAGCCTAGGGGTTTGATTTACCTCTACAGAACCCTCGCGAATGTCTTTGGAGCCATGTGGGTTTATGTCAGTCCGGCAGGACACAGATCGTTCTGGCCCCTGCCCAGGAAAGCGTTTAAGCACATGCTTAAGTGAAACCATGCCATTAGTCCCCTTGCAGGCTGCACAGCCCAGGCAGCTGAATGGGACTTTTCTGCAGCGTCTGGTCCTGGGGAGCACATCTGGGGAACACATTCGGCCGCGTGAACCGTTACACTCGGTGCAGGTAGGGCTGCGGTGCAGTCGCAGTTGGGGTTGTCTCTAATGATGTACATGTATATCATCTAGCATAATGGGGCCACGACCTACCCTAATAACTACACACACGCATACAGAGCCTGCATAAGAAGAACGTTGTTCGAGTTGTGGTGTAAAAGCACACAGAAATAACTTGTGACATACCCTGACTGAAGTTACTTAATCCAGTGCCAGAGGGCAGAGGAGGTGTAGTGTAATGGGGTAATTTATCTTTACCCAGGGCAAATGAGGCGCTAATACTAGGAGTCAGTCTGCCTTGAGGAAGCTGAGAAAGGCTTTTCTTTGCCCTTTTTTCATAAGCAACTAAGAACATTAAGCCATTCATTAATTATGCCACGTTTTGTCCAGAAGAATGTCAGATAAGTAATTGTATTGCATAATATGCTCTATTTACTGTACCACTTACAGGCTGTACCACTTAATACTCGCAGGCTTTTTCAGCCTCAGATTACTAGGCAGACATAGACTGCAGCTGGCAATGTCCTTTTCTCTCCAAGATTATGGTCTTCTAATAAAAAAAACTGCATTGCTACTTTGCCCCCAGCTGCAGCAACACAGATAAAATCAAAGGACAAGTCATAGTGATCCTGTTCAGATATAAAATTAATGAACGCCAAATTCACAAATAGTTCTTAATCCAAAGACCTTTTGGAGTAAAAGGTTTTTTTTTTTAATGTCCTAATGATATCTCTTGTGTCCCCGAAGTACCAAGAACTCAGTCACAGACCCGTGGGTCATTGAGGCCCTCCTGGCTTCTCATTGTCATTCTCATATGGATCAATGGACAGCACGTGCTCTTTGACGAAAGAGTTTATTTGGAAAACGAGTCATTGGCTGGTAGGAGCTGATGCCAGGAGCTGACTGGAAGCAAGTAGTAACTTGTGGATACCACTCCAAGGTATGATCGTGACCTGCTTAGGTAGGAGAGTCATCTGAGTTATAAAGCCCTTACAATCAGACAACGCTAGTTATCACTGAGGGATGGTCTCACTGTTCACAAACATATACAGCCCAGCCCTCCAATGCTTTGCATTGTATATAGCCTCCTGTTTGCTGGGAAGCAACAATTTGAAATGTCACTAAACCAGAACAAGATGTTGTGCCTTTTGCATTGTTATAGGGCTTTGCAATGCAATGGACAGGGTCACCAGAATAATTTTTGACAGGGTATGGAGACCTGCTATCCTAAACAGCTACTGTGGCATAACGGCGCTCACAGCAAGTGCAATCATCGAGCCACAACCTGGAAGCTCCATGCTAGTAAAAATGGAATCTAGAGAACAGGCTGAAAGTATTAAATACTCAATATTTTTTCATAGTTTGACTTCAACAGGAGACACAGGTGCCCCCTTACTCTCCCAGGATCCATCCCATTTTGTTTTAATATTCAGTAGATGGCTTGCAGAGCTGGGGTTGTCATCTTGGCTGTTACAACAAAATGTCAGCAGAGAGTCTGTGAGAAATGCCCTGTTAGCTCACTGAGTCCCAGGCCCAGCTGCTTGGAATTGGCTGGAGACATTTTTAGCTTTTGAAATTAATAATTTGAAAATGATGCTCTCCCTGCTCGTAATGACTTCATTCTGTCTTCAGAAGTAAAAGAAACTGTTCAAAACAGCAGTTGCTACATCAAAGTAGGTCTCATTAAGCGATATTGTAATGCACAAGCACAGGTACTGGTGTCATGGATGCTATTTTATAACTACTTAACTGCAGGAGTAATGACACAGCAGAAGGTGGGAGCGAACATTAGCAGTGATCTTTATTCTGCTTGATGTTCTCAGGTTATATCAGATTTTCTCTTTGTTTTACATTGCTGCAATGTACTACATTAAACCTCAAGAGCAAAAATTAAAAGCAGCTACTGTCACATGCATAAAATGTGGAATAGATTTATTTTTGACAAGGACAAGTTTCTAAAAAGAATATTATGCCATGCCTACAAAAATGTGGTAAGTTCTCAAACCGGATTCAAACCAATCTCTTCAGTAAAGCCCTGGTTAATACAAAGACTTGAGGTTACTGGGTTTTTTTCTTAATTGCCTTAAATTAGGAGGTAGTGTTGAAAAGAGCATTTCGCATTTAACTCATTCTTTGTGCAGATACAGTAACTCCTTGCCAATGCACTGTATTAAAGACATCCTTTTATAATGAGATGTGAAGCAAAGGGAAAGACATTCGCAGAGGTTATGGGAAGAAGACCTGGAAGGCTCACATGGAATTTCAGATCCACATCAAACACTGCAAGCAATAGAAAGTTCTCTATGCATATTTCACAAACAGCCAGTAGCTCCAGTTTTCAGTGCCCTGGGTTACGTTTTAATCCAAAGGCATAACACTCTCACTGTTTAAATAGATGATCAATCAGAAAGGCCATTCTTGGGTTCACTTACACTCCACATAGCCATGGTCAACCATTCAGTACCTTTGACCTGACCTTTGAACGGAAAAATGCAAAGACAGCAACAGCCGGGTTTAGAAAGAAAAGCACCTAACAAAAAGGCAGAGAAACATTTTCATAACAATAGGAACGGTTTCATAAAATGCTGACTACAAGCTAGATGTAGAAATCTGCCTGTTACGAGATGAAACTGTTCAAAGGGTTAGTCAAATTCAAGGAAAGTTTTAATATGCAGCAGCTGCTGAAAGCAAAAGCTTGCAGGGGTTAACTTACAACCATGAAAAAATTATTAGGTTAATGACTCTGGCATGTAATAGAGACCGTCTTTCTGTTGCGACTATGCTAGGATATTGCCTTTGCCTTTTTTAAAAGCAATGTTCTTGACCTGAAATTGAAAATACTACATACATGCGGCACAGAAATATGGAGGTAATTCAGTCGGTCACATACTGACCAGCTTTTCTTAAATCAGCACTTTGAAATGAATGTGTCTTTCAGATCTGGCATGTGTTTGTTATTTGTGTGGTTTTCTAGAGGTATTGTGATTAAAATACCTGTTTGCCAATTGCCTCATTTGTCTTGGTTTATCAGATTACAAGATTAAATTACAGCCTTCCAACCTTTAAGGGAATTTGGATGTAATTCATTTCTTCTCTCTCCCTCTCTCTCACAGAGATTACATTAATTTCTAATTCTGTGAATAAACTTTAAATTTATTTCATGGAAAAGTAATCACACTGCTGTTCTCAAATGAAATATCTAGGAAATTATACAGTAGATGTTTTCAGTCATATGGGTCTTGGTATGGATTTAGAAACTAGTATATCTTTTTGTATGTGCTATTCTTATGCATTTACTAATTCAACAAACAATTGAAGTATCAGCTTTTTGAAAACTGGGGTCCAAAATTACATCTATCCCATAAGAAGGGAATTCAGCAAAAAGTGCAGCAGGGCACATTTCTTGCAATGCTGAAACATTTGTATTTCTTAGCCCAGTTTCTGGGAAGCATATGATACACTCTTGGTTACATGTAAGTGGTTTGTACAGCTGGAATCTCCCCAAAAAAAGGAAATAGAGTAAAAACACAAGAATGCTGCAACGCGCATAGTCATTTAAGATTTAGTGCTATGGCACTCAGACTCTGGTGGAAAAAAGGCAGCTTAAAATAAATCTTCTAAAAGTCATCTTCAATGAGCACTCAACTGTTCATGTTTTACATCGATACATACTGTTGCATTTTGGAAAGGATTATTTACTTCTTGCAACATATGGACTCTACTACTATCTCTAACAGAGTTATTATGCACATGAATACCTATGCTTTACAAGCTATATTTCAGGAACTAATCTGCAAATTCTTCAGTTTACACCCATAACGAGATATCAGAGTTGCTTTTACCACCAGCCTCCCCGGGGCGACTCCATTCATGAATACTAGTTTGTGCAAACACGTGTGTATGTGCACATGTGGCAGGGCCACCACCTTTACCAGCTACTTTTGAATATTCACTCCTTTTCCTTGAACAAACAGATAAATCAACGTTATAGACACAACACAGTTTTATTCCTCTCCGTCTGCTCAGTTTTGCCGCTGCCCACCTCTGGGCTCAGGGTCTGGGTGGTGCAGGGGCAGGAAGGAGGTGAGGCGCTTTGCTCCCAGCCCGTGCCCTGCAGCATCGCCAGCACCTCTCACGTGGGGCCACTTCCCTGGGGCACCCCGATGAGGACAGAGTGGGGACGGCGACACGCAACCCAAGGCCCCCTCCTCTCCATACCAGCACCCTGTTGAGGTTGCTCCTGCAGCGGCTGGCCACGGTGTGTCCCTGGGAGGTGGTCCCCTGCAATGCCTCCCAGGGCGTCCCTCACGCCTTCCTGCGCCCGGGCCCCCGAGCATCCCTGGGAGCGCCTCGCATGATGTACAGTGCCCACCTATGCACAGGAGCTGGAGCAAAACCCTGGCAGCCCTGGCGAGCAGCAGGGCAACGCATCTTCATTTTGTGGTCCGCGTGCTCAGAAAGTCTCTGACAATCCTGTCCAAGCAATTCCGCTGAACAAAAATGCAAACAACTTCACGCACAGGAGGTCTTCTTAAAAATGCCTTTCATTTCTAGAAGGGGAAAGATTTGGAATCTGGGCTGTGGTGAATTAACATGCTGACCTTTTATCTTGAAAGGCCACCAATGTTTGAAGACAGCCCAGTTCTTGAATGAAATTACTTTGGGTGGTCCTGGTCTGCTTAGGAAAGAAAATTTTTGTTGTGCTGAAAATAAGGGCATGAGAGTACACAGACATAAACACTGAATTCAATCTCTCTGTGAAGCAAGGGAGGGGGCCTTAGGCCAAAACAGAGGTGCATTAATGAGCTTACATCAACCAAAAGAAATTACTAAGTACCTGTGAGTTATATTGGTATTAACTGAGATTGTCATGTATGGCTCTATTGATTTAATGTAATAGAAAATGCACAGCGTGATAAAATAAGGTATTAACATCCTTTTATCAGCCAAAAGTAATTTTCAAGCATGAATATATTGTGAGTGTATGAAATTGAAACTCACTGACAAATTCTGAGAAAATTGCTCTTATTATTGGCAATTTCAAATAAAAACAGGAATAATGATGTGTTTTATGCCTGTGTTTGCAAAGCTTCCCCCACCAGAAACTTTTTAGTACCACAGACTTGTAACAGGTAGGAAATAAGAAGCTGTAGTAAACCTCCAGCCTTCCTTTTCTCATATCCAGCTCTCCAGAAAGAGAATGTATTTAGGAAATAGGAACTTTTGGGACACGGTGCAGATCTTTGCACAACCCAAACTACCTTTCCCTGTTGTCAGATTTGGGGGGTTCTTGTGTTTTCTTGCCCCCTCTTGCCATGATGGATCTGCAAAGCGATATCGCCTGATCACGTTACTTTCTGATACCACACGTCCCTTAAAAAAGAAATTTTAGAAAACCTGTGCAGTACAGCAGTACTGGCTTCTCAACCTCCTTTGACATATGCAGGAGAAGATTTAAAGCTGTCAGGTTGTTGGATGGTTGCCATGGGATTGCAAAGAGGGGGGGAGAGAAATCCCGGGGCAAGATGCAGATGGACGGCTGGCTGCAGTGGCTGGGCTGACCTTGTTCTCAGGGTACCTATCTGAGAAAATACCCCTGAAGATCTTGTTTAATATTACTACCTTTAAGCCTTATTTACCTCGACATTTTGGGCAACTTAGATTAGGAAACCAGCGTAGGATGTAAGTCTAAATCAACATGCAGACAAACACCTGAAGCGGCTGAACTGCTGTCTGAAATCTCTGGCTGACCAGAGCAAGTATAACTCGTTACCCTGGGGTAAATATACAATGCAATACAGGTGGGAACTGCACATGCGTGCCCTTGCCATGTCTGCTTTCTATTTGGCTAAACACACATGAAACTGTCACCGCTGCTCCTGCTTTGGTTGACCTCTGTGCTATTTGAACTATTTGTCTTGCCAGTTGGAAATTTTCTGAGCAAAATAGACTAATTGGCCTTGATTAACAAGCATCTGGTGTGAGTACAAATGGTTATTTGAGCAATAATGAGAAAGAACATGGGGAAGCGAGTTGGCAGCCTAATTTCTGGCAATTGATCCGTTCCCCATCCCCAGGCTGCTGAATTCCTTTTTCTGGCAAGGTGGGGGAGGTGTTTCTCCTCAAGCAGCCTGTAATCCGGCTTTTTTTAAACCCAACTGCTTGGCACGCTTTCCCATTGCTCTGCCATGCAAACTGGGGTCTGCAGCCCAGCCCTTAGTGGTATGCCCAGTATGAGGGCATGTGAAACTGGACTCTGTCATTTGCAGCCATGCTCTTCAGAGAAAACGCTAAATATTGCCAAAGCAGGAATAGTTTTCCCCTTATCTTTGTACCTGATTTTAAGTCTGTGTAATGGCTGTTCTTAAATAATGCCTAAAACACATATGCTTTGGATGATTAAAGCTTGGGATTTAGGATTATAGAAGTAAATAAGCTTTCTGAAACTCCCAGCTACAGATAACACAGCATAGGTTCAAAAATACATTTTTTATTTCCTTTAGCTGGGTGGGCTATTTCTCATTCCTTTGGAGGGGAAATAGCTTTCTTTTCTCACACATACACAAATACGCAAAGATGTTTTTTCATTTTTCCAGTGGAGCAACTGTATATAAAAGTTGTATATGTTTTTTGTGGGGGAAGCCTTTGCACTGCCTTAAGCTTACATCAAATTGTCGGCAGGTGTGACACAAAAGGAGCGTGACATATTTGTTTTAAACCTGGTAATGTATCCAGCTAGTATATGTATATGAAACCGGTCACCTTTGTCCAGACAGCGTGGCCGCGGGATGAGGATTCTTACAGTTGATTTCATTATGAACGTGTTGTTATAGTATAGGCTACCAGTATAGGCATATAGGTGCTAGCTGGCTGCATTACCCCTCCTCTCAACAACAGAGGCACGGAAAGATAAACTTGAGAAATTTCTAGTATTTTGTCCACAAAATCCTGAGGTCTTTTTCAGAAATGCTGGCCTTTTAAAAAAAGGGATGATGATTTGATTTCTTGATGAAAGCCAAAATTGAAAACTTTAAAACTTGGCACTGATGAGGAAAAATGAAGTTTTTCTGAACTGTCAGCATTTCAAAGCTGAAGCACATCTCCCTGAGCAGCACTGATCTCAATGTTCTCCCTCATAGACTCATACCTTTCATTATGGGCCAACAGACCCATTATGGGTCTGAATTACATTTTTGTAGCTGCACGGGTTTGCTTTTTTATTCTATTTTTCATCCAGTCTAGGCTTTTGCAATGTGCACTTGTAACATTGTTAATAGTGTTGCTTTTCTGTTTAGTTTACTTGAAAATATAGATAAGAAATCAGTTTGAGGTGCTACATGGGAGATACTGCTATGGGGGAGAAATGGCAAAGTCCAAGCTTCAGCAAGTACTATATATCACCCTCAAAATACTAAAAAATATTGATTTTGTCATAATCACTTTGAAAATGAAAAAAAAAGGAACGTCTCAAAAAACAAGCTATTCTTCAAATATCTAATGAATCTTGAGTTAAAATGTTCAGGCTTAGCATGTCGGCAATAAGGTTACACTGGGGATCAGGTTGGCACAACGTTGTGCACACTGGCATGCATTTCTTTAGGTACACGTTTGAAAAAAGCATGTGCACAAATTGCTTTGTATAAAATTCCAGTAACTGGAACTGAGAGCAGATTTTCATCCCACTCCAAATTTTTGCAAAATTAAAGCAAATTCAGCTGCGTGGAATAAGCACAGATATGCGTTACTCCTACGGATGCTAGCCATGGTGCATATCTTTGTTGAAGCATTTCTTTAATTACTGCTTTGCATGAATCAGGAATGGCAACTAGTTTCTCTCAGTAAGCAGATGAATGCAGGGGTTACCAGTATCTCTGCAAGCACCGAAGGGCATCTGATGTGGTATGCACTTGCGCAGAATGCCCCATCTGGAACATCTGCCTTGGAACAGGACAGCCATTGCTCCGTGTTGGTAAGCCAGCCTGAGGTGAGACTTTTAATGTGTGCTAATTTGATACTGAGTTAAGGGCTCTTGGTTTCTATGATACAGCATTATAAGTCTCTCCGTTCTACTGCCGCCCCTGTGCTCTACGAAAGGAGCTGACAAGTAGCAGTTGCAGTGTCACACGATGATAACCTCAAGTATAAAATGGCCATGATAGCATTTAGTCACGGTAGGCCTACAAGAGACAAAAATGTGCTTCTGTGTTTGGGAGATTGCCAGCTGTGGAAGGCAGAACTGTCAAGATAAAATATCTAAGGAATGAGGTGTTTAAAAGAGAGTACGGGATATCCATCTTTCACTAAGATACATTAGGAAGCCATTAAGGAAGAGGTAAAGAAGTTTATAGTAGAATGTGCTGGAGTCAAAAATGTGTAAGCCCTACCATTTAAGCCTGATAATTGACAGAGCAGCACATCTGCAGCAGCTGAAAGATGCCTTTCTAAACAACAATTCACTAAAGGGATGGAGGGGCTGGGAATTGAACTAGATGGATCACTTCAGGAGCAAGCATTTTGGGCCCTTTCATTCACTCTGCTTCTTACCAGTCAAAAAGGAACATTAAGGCTTCTCAAAGATAAAAACCTGCCTCTCGACATTCTTTCTCAAAAGGCCTGAGGGGAAATTTGCAGGGTGTTTTGCAACCGGTTCAAAAACTAAGGGAGATCATCGGCTTCCAGCTGGTAACTGCACAGAAGCAGAATATGGACTTCTATATACGCAAGACTTTCCTCAGCTTCCTTACCACCACGCCCCAATGGACATGATGCATTAATTAATTTACTTATGTGTAATTAATTTGCTTATGTATACATATATGCATACGTATAATACAGTGTGGCAGAGTGCAAGGTCTCCTTTAGACAGCAGAGAAACCCACGCAGATAATAGAGCTTTGCCCCTCCAGCCCTGATCTGCCCGTGTTCTCTTCATTCCCACGCTTTTTTAGCTCTAGCAATGCAAGTCCCCTACGACCACACTACCCTCCTTTTAGCCCATGGATTTGGAAGCATCATATCTGATTTTCATTGTTTCCTCTAACCTTAAATCCTGTAACATAACCTCAGCTGTTCTGGAGAATCTGGAAATACAAGGAACAAAGTAAAAAAATGCAAGTAGTGATAAAAATCTGCTGGCTTTCATTAGGGAACACCCTTATTTCTTTTGTGATCCTAAAGCAGTGACATCGTCAGGGGATTCAAAGGAAGAGGCGGTTTCTGTCTTCTCTGGCTCCAAAATCCACTCCCATCTTTGATCAAAACAAGCCATCCCATCTAAACTCAAGACCATTTGTTTGCTTGGACTGCTGCATAGGGTTGAAGTAGATACTTTGAATTTTTAGCTACCTAGAGGCTGAAAAGGACCCTAAAGTTTTCTTTAGTAAAAGGAATAAAATAATAATGTATATATTCAAGCCTCACTCTGGTAATCACCATTGTATTTTCCTATATAGCTGAAAAACTCAATATCAATCACCTGAGCTATCCATTCTCTCCCATTATTAAAATAAATGGTTCACAAGTCTAAAATGCAGGGAAATATTTGTAATGGAGATTGTCTGAGACCATAAACCAGAATCAGAGCTTAGGGGGCTGACCTTGTTTATCCATGCCTGAAATACAATGAAATTTAAATGGCAGCAGGCTGAAATTTATTTTTATATTCATGTATTCTTGGAGTTAATTATTTTTCCAGCATTAACTTCCTACCACGTTACTTTTTTTTTACATCAGCTGGAGCCATGATTAAGAAAATATTCTTATCTATAACTATCCTTTCTGATTACAGGGAAATGACATAGCATTTTTATTTTCGACGTTGTGATTTTCATTTCGTTCTAGATTTTTAGGAGACCCAACTATCTGATGAATATCTTTCAAGCAGCAGACTGTTCATCACTCCAATTCTCTGCTAAGATATCACCATGCTGATGACTTTCCATCCATTTAATTGACTGTATTTTTCATCTTCAAGATGCTCACTGGGACAAATCCTAAGCTGAGACAGCTAGAGCCCTGCCAGCTTGCATCAGTTGAACAATGCAGCTCAGCACATTTGGGTTTAGTGTTGCCCCAGTGTAAAGGATCATCCGAAGCCAATGGCATCAGGGGAAGAAATGTTGGGCAGAGAGGGGCCTCAGAGGATTTTCTTTCTCTTCTTCAAAGTGGGGAAAGGCTCCATTTGGATTCAGCATGTCATCACATCTTCTGAAACTACTGAAATGCTGCAGAGTTTGCTGGAAGACTTAAAAGAAAGGCAGAGGCTAAGGTACGCAGCAACCAATAAATTGCCTGATAAAACAGCAGCAAACATGGTTAGCTACAGCAGTTTGTGGGGCCACGGCCAGTGAGAGAGGTTAATGACAAACGCAGCAAGAGGGAATGACTCGCAACAGGCAGAGATGGGAGAGGAGCCGTCCGCAAGCTCAGCGAGATGGAAAAACACCACTAGTGATGGGCGACAAGCGCATTTAGCAGGAACAGCATTTGGGATCTCTCTTCCCAGCAGCAGAACAATGCCTGCCTCCATTTTGGATAGTCCCAGAAACCAGACATCCTCTTCTGTGATGCAGAGCATCCCTCCCACTGGTGGGAATCTTCTACGGCAGCAATTGGTGGGGAGGGTGGGTGGGTAAGGAAGGCCGGGGGCCGGTTTCCTCCGTGAGCCTCCCAGCGGTGGGGAAGCCTTGCCCTGGCTAAGGCTTTCCAAGGGCTGCTCACCCTGGTGTGTCCAGGCTTCCCAAACTGATGTTATTGTCCCCTCCCTTTCCCCCTCTTCTGATAAAGATGCCTCCATTAAACCCACATGCTTAACTCACTGCTTGGGACCACAGGCACAAATCCAGTCTCTGAGAGTGTTGTGCAGGGGCCTGAGACAGGGTTGTTGATGTTTATTTATTTTGAAGAAGGATCTCTTAAAAACTGAACCCCAGCTTGCTGTTGTGCACCAAAAGGACTGCAGTGTGATGCATGGCCTGCAAAATAAACCGCAAGGCATTAAAAGAGATTTTAGAAGGAAGAAGCTTTGGCCAGCACTCTTTAGAAAACTATATTTACAGTTGTAAGACCAAGGCCAGGTCTAGACAGAGCCAGTGTAAGCAGTTTTTCAGCTGTGGGAGGAAATGAGCCCACGTCCCGCTGCCTCCTTCGCCTCTGCCAGAGGGCTGGAGAGCCAGGCTGGCAGCTCCGCTGTCGCTGCCCCCAACGCGGCCCAGAGGGAGGTGGGGGGGGGCAGCCGCCGCTGGCGCGGAGGAGTGGAGAGAGGGAGCAAGCACCTCCTGGCACCCTGGTAACGTCCCCCGCACCTCCCGTCCCAGCCGGAGGCAGCAGCAGCAGCAGGAAGCCTTTGGCCCCCCATGGCTCGCGCTGGGCGCTCAGCCCAGGCACGCTTGTATTTTTCCCGTTCCTTCTCCTTTGGCGGAGGTGGCCTGTGTTCAGGCTTGGCACGGCTGAAAAGCCTTGAACCTGCTTTGCAGTGAATGTGGCTAAGGTCTGGCCTAATCCTGTGTGCTCTGGAGGGGTCCATTCCTGCACGAGGAGGAGCAGCCCAGGCAGCATGCACCGGAGTCGCAGCCTGCCTCTCTGCTGGGATAAACTGTTTTGTGGACTCAAGAGAAGCTACACCAACCAACTGTCCTGCAGTAACAAATTGAGACAAAATAATTTTGGGGAGCAAAGACTTGCCCTTCCTAATGCCACTTGTGCACTTGAGTAACTGCATAGATTTCAGCTGAAGGACTCTCAATTTACACCACTCTAAACTAAACCAGAAGCAAAAGGAAAGGGCAAGCTCGCCAGCTGGTAGCTACAGAAATAGCGTGGTTGAAATCAGTCTACTCCAAGCGAGTGGTGAGCTCTGAGAAGGTGGGTGGGATAGGCTAGCACGGTGTTTCACACTGAAAGGCAATGTCGCTTTTCTTGAAACTGGCTCTGAATTTCCACCCTCAGTCTGACATACGTGAATGACTGCCACAAAATAAAAACCAGCAGCTTGGTGCCTAGCCTGGGACAGTCATCAGGAGGCAAATGCCCAGGTTATTTTATTGGACATCCTTTGTACTCTTTGAGCAAAAGAAGTAAAAAAATTAAAGATCCTAAAGGGAACCACTGTGTATACGAAGGGTGCAAAGGAGGAGCGCCTGACTTTGGGGCCCCACTTCTGTAGGAGGAGGCTGGTATAATTTGGATGGCTTCCACCTCAGCAGCAGCAGAAGCAATCTTCCCTGGGTGCGGTCTTCTTAACCTGGAGAGGACGACAACACACTCTTTTTTTTCAGAGCACTAAATTAAGAACAAAAGGGGAGAACAAAAAGAGGGGACAAATGAACATTCATTTAGTACAAAAATTAATATGTCAAGAACAATATTAATCAAGGAACCCAGGGACATTAAGAGAATAAATTCTTTAACTGCTTGTACACTAATGCCAGGGGTCTAGGCAATAACAGAAGGAACTGGAAATGATCTTTTATGAGCATATATTCAACTTCAAGATGGCCTTAATGAAACTAGGGGAAAAATTTTACTTGATCAGAATGTTAAAACCATCGGTTACAATCCATTTAGGAAGGGTCAGGTTGTGAAAAATGGTGTTACAGGTTCTGAATCACTGACAACTCAGCAGCAAAGGATCATCGATGTCTATGGATCAGTGACTTGAGACACAAAATGAGAGATGAAGTATAAATTGCAATCTATTACGGACCATGAAATAAGACTAGAAAACAGGGAGACTAGCTCTTTAAGATTTTATCGATACCCTGAGGCACTGCGGAAAAACAGTATTATCACAGGAGAAATCCCTTTGAGAGACACAGACTGAAAGTTTCTTGCTGTAAACACTGTGACGGTCTTAGAATTTATAAAAACCTCTCAGGTCAATAAGTCTTTCCTCTTGCATAGGGTAATTCTGTTTTAGACATAATTTTGTGGGAAGAGATATTGATTACAAAACTGGTATGGAATTCATCTTACTGGATTTTATTTTTAAAATAGCATCTAACTTACTTGTGTCTTATCAAAACTAGACATTTCAACTCCTTTAACAGTCAATGGGTGGAGCTAGGTATCTCCTGGAGGGGATTTATCCAACCCTAAGAGAGGTATGTAAGCTACAAGGAATAAATTCCCTCTGGAATGACCAACTATCGGCAGAGCCATCCAACTTGTTGGGCACACCCAGTCTTCAGAAGGCAAAATCTGGAGGAGGTAAACCCCATTCAAACAGACCCCAGTGCCCGGGCGTGCCTATTGCTAGTGGGACTTTGTCAGGATTTGGTTTAAAACCTGCTAAGAGAAAATAGAATTTCTTTAGTGATCATTTTGCCTCTTTCTTTTGGCTTACAGGGAACTTTGGTCCCTATCTTCACATAAGTGAGGGAGACAGATGATAGTTATAGTAGCTAAAGTAAACAGCATCCCCAAGAGCTCAAAAGATGTGTAGAATCATGCTACTTTTTTTCAAAACTCATTTTTTAAGAATGCAATATTTTTGTGTTAAGAGCACAACTTAAGAGTAACAGATTTCTTGCAGCTCTCTGGAAATATGGTTTTTTTTCTTATCAGTAAAGAAAATTTTGCTGCATTTTTTTTTACTTTCTACAAAATCCCAAACCTCTTTTCTGTGGTCTGATGCTTTACTGACAAAGTAGTGCATTTTTTTCAGAAACCTCAGAAATAAGAAGAGTAATTTAACTGAGAAGTTACATGTCACGGTAACTTTGGGATCTCTGGTTTTAGCATTCCGCAAAGTCTCTTAACCAGGGAAAGTAACCCTCTGTAGGAGGCACTGTCTGGTGGCATGCGTCTCTCAGAGAGCCTTGGGATCTTCCCTCTCCTTACTGGCGGTATCTCAGAGCAAAGTGAGAAGGGTTGAGGCTCCTCTATTCTGCGATGCCGTTTAGACACTATTTTGGCCCCTTGTTTCAAGCTAGTCAGCAGCAGGATAACAGGGAGGCTGCTCTCACGCAGGGCTGCGGGAGAAACAGGGGAGCGCTAAGATGAGGTTTGTACTGTATTTATATGCCATCTCGCTGGTCCAGATCAGGTGCTGCCCAGGCTCTGTCCGGAGGGAGCAGACGACATGCAGTCACAGCAGACTCTCAAATGGACGCTTAATTTTCCATTCTCTTTCCTCTTCGCATGTTTAATTATCTGCCATTCCACAAGTCTGCTTTATTTTTGCTTGCTTTAAGAGAAACACGAAACAAACATAAAAGCGTGTATGTAATTGGTATAAAAGGAAAAAAAAAGGCATTTAGTTCTGATAAACTTTTGTTTGTTTTGAGCACTGAAATAACAGGGACCTTCTATAGATGGGGCAATGGACCTGCTCACACCCCTCAAAAAGAATGAAGATTTTATTTTTGTGATGGGGGAAAATTCAAACATGCACCTGGCTCCCCACTTATCTGATGAGCCAAAGCAAGGCACACTTGTCTTTCCATCTGGACTTTCATCTCGACTTTCATCCGGACATTTCAATTTCCCTTTGAAGTTGAGTCTGTGTCTTTTGATTTGTAGTGTTTGAACAGGAACGCCACTGTTGTATCAAATGATTTCAGGGAGGGAACAGCACAGCGCTTGGGCTTACCATCAGTTCAATAATAGCAACATCACTCACGTATAACTTTGTTTCACTGGCTGATATTAAGAAAAATGGTTGCTTGCAGAATGATGCACAGGTCTGTCAAATATACACACACATGCCCTTTGGACTGAAAATTATTTTGTTTTATAGCACCAATTCGATGATACAAAGTTCATAAATTTGTATTAGGAATGTGATTGCATCATTCTGATCCTGTGGTGTGAAATCACAAGAGGAAAGAACCCAATTACTGCAAAAACCACTGGAAGTTTTGCGTAAAAATCAATAGCAGGATATGACCCATAGTTTGAAAACTTTAAGCATGTAAAAAGGACTTAAATCTTTATGATGAAGATTATGGTTCTGGCCTCTAAAATAATAGCAAGTATTAACTGCACCATCTCAACAGTTTTACGAGACAATAATCTGGTTCTGAAGTGGATAAACTACGAGGTCAAAGACTGGGCAGTTTATCTCAATGAGAGACATGGAATATTGCCCACTAAAACAGAAGGATCGGTATAGTATTATCAGCTGACTGTAATAAGTAATATATATTAAACTAAAATTTTAAGTAATTCAGCAGGAGCAGCCGTAGGAAAAGTAGCTATGATCATTAAAGTAGTCAAAAGGACAGGTTTCTGGTTTTGGACTCCAAGCTGGAAGAACATTAAATTTTTTGTAAATATCCACTAGGCAAGAGGCCACACCAGAGAGCTGATTTATTTGGGTCTGCTACAATGGCCCGAGTTTGTCTTAGCCTGCAGAAAATATTGGGATGTGCGTGATGGATATACTCCATGTAAATAGAGGATTAGAGACCATAAAAGGAAACAAGTAAATGATACCTATGTGACTAATTTTCTTTCTCATGCTGTAGACAACGCACTGCTTTTTTTTTCCCCTCTGGGTAACACCCCCCTCGTGTCCTGAAGCAAGCAGGATTCAATCACTAAAATGATTTCAACAGAAATTCCCAAGGAAAGGGAAACCTTAAAAATGAGTTTGAGGTAGCAAGTGGTTATGCTCTGCGTGACAAGTCTCTTATAACATTTCTTTTTTGTGACTTGAGAATATAGCAGGTATTAAAAAAAAAAAAGACTGTAGAAGTGGTGGAACAAAACTTCTTGAATGTGAACTTCGTAAGACCTTTTACTTGCTGCTAGGTTCTCCCTTTGTGTTCATTTGCCTGCAGACATGTTCGTTACATAAGGAATGTAGTAAAAATAAGTTTAATGAAAAGGAGTAGTAAAATTCCTGAAAATGCTGGATGTGCAGCAATAATCAGATACAACAAAACCACAAAACCTTCTGAAGGTGTGAGAAGGGCCGTGATTTCTCTTTCCAGTATGTAGAAATAAACCAGCCCTATTTTATTGCAGGATGAGAATAACATCTAAAAGGGATTAATGTTGCTCTTCAACTTAAAGAAAATGATGAGACACTGAAAGGAAAGGGGACAGAAGCTGGTTCTAGCCATGCTACATGACTTTTGTGCTAAAGAGTCAGGTTTTGGCTCCATTTAATGGGAGAAAAGACATTTTCACCGTGTCCTTTGCTGAAGCTAGTAAACTTGCATCAGAGTAATGAATAGCAAAGGATCAGGATCCCACCCTCCATCTCCAGCACACTCTGGAAAAGCTACTGTGCCATCAGGGGAACTGGGCACAGTCCTGCAGAACTCGTATTTCCTTCCTCTGCAAAGATCCACAATTAAACACGTTCTTTTATTGCTTGTTACACAAAGTTACGCACTGAAGTGTTGTGAAGAAGCTTCTCTTGCCCTCTGAGCAGGGAAGAGCTGCCATGTTCCCGCGGTTGCTGCTCACGGGTGGAGAAGGCAGGTACACAGCAATGGCAGTGCCTCTTCTCAGCTGCGCAGCAGAGCCCTGAAGGCAAACTGGGATGCTGGTTTCCAGTATTAATAGCATCATTCGTGTGCAAGTAGGAGAAACGAGGCGTGGAGCAGCAGTACAGCTCTTTTTTGCCATGCCCACTAATTAGCTACAGTGGTGGATTAAATGCTTATCATTAAAAAAAAATAAAATTAAAAGAGACCTTGCTGCTTTCTGTGACGGTTCATTCCAGGTAACTGATTACCAGGAGCACCTGCTGGCATAGGCATTCCTTGGCATGAACATGGATAATTAAGCCTGATACCAGCCTACCTCGTTATGAGTTTGTTAGGGTATTTATTATTTTCTCCATTAATGTCAGTGGGAGTCCCATCTGCACATGGAGAGGAGGACAGACCCTGGCTTGAGTCTACTGGTTGGCAAGCCTCCAGTTAAGTTAGACTTTGGAATTTGTCTTCAGACTGATACGCGACAACATATTCAGTAATGACCAGTTTCAGCTTCAGAGTGAAGCTGAAGTTGTACAGCTGCATTCCTGGCATCCAAAGAGCAGCTCACATGTGCAAAATATATTAGCCGCAACAATAGGAGCTACTTACATTAAAGCATTCTGAAAGCCTTATAGGAAACCCTTCCTCTAATGTTAGCAAGATGATTTATATATGTATCTGCAATGTGTCCCTAAGTTCTCTTTTCGGGAATCAAAGTGTACTAAAGTTTCACATTCCCAAGCTCCTTTTATTTCAACATGAAAGTGATTAAAGATGTTTATCTGAGCTAGAGAACCTTAAGACGGTACCACTTTCATTGTAGGAACAATTAAATCGATCCCAGGGGGACCTCAGCCACACAAGAGAAGTATTTGAGAACTCTCCATTAACCCACTTGCCATTTTCTCAACAAGAGCCCCTAATGCATAAACAAATAGCATAAGTGTGACAGGAAATACAACTGAAGGAACAAGGAGATTTGCTAGAGGAATTGCTTTCCTGATTTTAATGACTGTACAGGATTTTATAAGGAAGCTTCCACCCCCCCTTCTTATGATAAAGACCAGGTATTCAGCTTCTTTGCTTTAATATGAAACATGATTTGGTGCAAATTAAAGACACTGGTTTTGCATGCAGGAAAAAAATGTATTTGCAGCTAAACTATTTGTTGTGCATATTATATTTCAAGAACAGAATTAGTTAATTTTGGCCATAATAGTCAAAAGGCCAAATCTTACCCACCGACCAAGGTCTTTGGAGGAAAGCCATAGCTCCACTTCACAGAAGTAATCAAAGCTTTCTGTGCTGGATTTACAAACAAAGGTCGTATTAACAAAAAAAAGGTTGGGATTACAAATGCTAAGCCTCATTTTAGAAATCTGCATGCCCAAGACCCCTCTCCGTGGCACAACGGCTATCTCACGGCATGCCACTCTGGGCTCCAACACCAGATGCCGTTTTGTCTGCTGCTGTTTTCTTCTCTTGTTTCCAGGGTTTATGGAGGGGCACAGGGGAGAGGCCAAGCACAAAGCTGAAACCCACGTACTGCACTAAAATGGACAGTAGAAAGAGCCTTGCAATGAGCTGGTAAGCAAAGAGCCAGCAGAGGATGTATTGCTGAGAGAGAGTAGCAGCCCTGGGACTGCTGCAGCCCAAAGGCTCGATTTGTAATCACTCCACTGCCTGAGTGTCAAAACCATTTGGCCCTCCAGGGCTTATAGAGTGATAAACAACTCTGTTTTGTCATTTCATGCCAAATTCATTGTATTTCTACAGTGGAGGCTATAAGTAATATGTAGTTAAAGGAGATGGAGACGCTCTGGTCTCTTGAGTTGGTGGCAGGAGTGATTTGGAGAGCAGCTAGCTCAGCTGGGCGGGAGGGCGCACTGCGACCTCTCCAGCTGCAAAGGGAACAGGGCTAACGGGTTACCTAGGAAGCCCCTGGAAATCAGAGCTGCAAAGAGGGTGAAACTTAGGAGGATCTAAGCAAAGGAATATCGAGGCTCTCTCTTCATCACATAGCCATTGACAGGAACCTGAAAAACAAGAAATTGAAGGTAAGGAAATGCTTGAACATTATGAGCTTACCTGAAAGCTGCTACAAGGGATGCAATAAAGTAAAAGTCACTGCACCAGGCTGAAAGTCAAGGCCATGCTTGCAAAGGTTACCAGAATTAAAGATGAAACAAGCAGCAGGCATTTATACCATCTGCTGTAGTCATTATAGGACAGCCCAGCTGATGAAATGTTTCCAGGGCTCAATTTCTTGAAGAGGCATCAGTCTCTACTGATCTAACACAGCCACTGAGGCTAATGTTCACTTTTTGGGATTTTACCAAATTTCCAGAGCAGGATGGGTGCCTAATTCCTATTGAGTTCAAACCATGTCTACTTCCAGGGGAGTAAATACTTGTCTTACACTGGTGTTTGTATAAATCTCACCAGTGACCTGTCTGCAAAGTGGAAAGGACATTTTACTAGTCCATCCTCCCTTGATACACCTCCAACATGGTGACTGCTATGACCTCTGAGAAGCTGGCCCCATACTACCATCTCCCCTCATGGACAGCACTGAATAACGATGCCTGGTAAGGGAAAGCGCTTGTGACCTCTAGGTCCCAGCCACTGCTGCCCACTGATTTTTATTAAAGTCTTGCCAGGCTCATAAGCTTGGTAGATTCTATTTTTCCAAGTAGGAATATGTTTCCTTCATCAGGTTTCTGTAAAGCTTTTATAGCTGTAGTTTGTTTCCTAACTCTAATCTCACTGTGGTGTCTGTAATGTTGCATTTAGAAAATAATGACACAGGATTCATCTGTTATTGCATTGGTCTTAATTATTTTGCATGGAAGAAGTTGAGTGCTTCTCACCATAGGATAAACAATTTTGCTGCTGCTCTGTGTAGCATGATACTAGTACTTACTGATTTGGGGGCAAGTAGTAATCCCTATATTCACCAGACATTCATTTAGACTGTTTTATAAAGCAAATTGGTCAGTAGGCTAAACTCCAAAAGGGCCACAGGCTTTGAACAAGTATAATTCACTTGCGTTGCAGGGACTCTAAGATTTGCCCCAGCGTGACTAGCAGCAAATGAAATCAGCTTCCCATCTAAACCATTCACTATGTCGGTAATAAAGACAAATACATTTGATCAGATTCCCAGCTGGATCAATAGCAATTTGAGTAGCTGGGAGATCTCACCCACCTTGTTACTGTGAGCCCAATTTCCATGGGGATTGCAGTCCAGCTTCCCTCAAGCATGTACAATTTTGTGTGCCCAAAAATCTGCTTCTTCATGTGTGCGGGTGGCAAAATCGCATGCTTGAAAACTAATCACTGAAAAATTATTCAGATTATTTAAGCCAGATTTTCACAAGGACTAAGAAGATACAATTCCCTGCAAATCAGTATTGTTGCAGCCATTTGAGCCACTTGAAGTGAAATTGCTACTGACCTGTGAGTAAAGGCTATATCTGTACCAGTATGTTAGCTCAGCATGCAAATTTAGGCTGCGGCCCAAACTCCCTGATTATCCACACTGCCTGCGGGCTGGCAATTATCCTTGCTCTAGCCACAAGTGGATAAATTGGCTTCCCAGGCAGGAAAAGACCATCATTGGGGAAAACGGGTTCGCCTTTGAGCTCTGCCTTTACAGACAGAATGACCACAATTGCCTCAACTGCACATTTGAGCACAACTTCCCCCAAAAATTGTGGACATGAACTCAGGGTCCAAAATTATGCTTACCGATAGCTCTATGTTCCTAGTCTCCCGTACACACCAGAAACCCTTCCAATTAGCTTTAGTGTCAGTTATGGGTAAAATAAAAGAGAAGCAAACACAACTGATCCAAACCCCTGTCAGACAGATGACAGACATCACAGGAAGTATAAGGTTTTTTGTTTGTTTATTTAAATTTTTACTGGCTAATTTGTTGGTTTGGAGGGGGGAAGGGAGAAAGAGGAACCGTGTCCCAAGTCTAAAACATCATAAAACACATTATAATTGCAGTATCATTGTTTAGCTGGAAAAAAAGGAATCTCAGGAAAATGTATAGAACAAGGTAAAATCTCATATAAATCCACAAATTCCCCCAAAACAAAATTTCAGAAAAGTTCTTTCAAGGACTTTACATTCTGTGATTCACCGAGTAAAACAGATTAAGAAAAACCCAGGAATTCAAGATACTGGTCAGATGTGTACTACTCCTCTCCTGTATCAGCTATGCCTCCTTTGATTTGGCTGGAATGATATAAAATGAATAAATTAATAAAAAAAAAAAATCCCATAAAATGTCTGTAGTCAGCTTGGCATAAGGAGTATGATTTAACATGTGTGTGTCTGTCAGATAACAGAACAGAGCCCAATCCTGACCGGACTCGCTGTCCTATTAGGATGTAAATAAGTATTAACAATCAATAGTCATTTCAGCATCCTCCTGCCAGACAGCCTTGCCCCCAGAAAATATCTCAAGCCGTATCTCTTGGCTTGGACAAGATTTTTCCAGCTTTTAGTCTGACTTTGAAGCTTAGAGGGTCTATGTTTTCTAAACTTTTGTAGATGCACAAATGTCCCTGCTGCGGGGCTGTGTATCCAGGTTAAGCTGAGGTTTCATGACAGCACATTGGCCATAGAAATACTGGGTGAAAGTCTGTTTCCCATTTTGATCTGGGAGCTCAGACATAATCACAGCAGTGCTCTCTTTTGAACATAGGAACAATGAACCCTAAATGTTGTCACGATTGTCCTTCCTCTTCCCAAATGCTCTCTCCCTTGGCCAAAGAGAAATTCTCCCAAGAGAGCTCTTGTAAGTTTAGGATTTGCTTTCCCATCTTGGCAGATGCCAGGTATAAGTAGGCAGAGTCACAGTCTTAAAAAGAAAACCTATCTTGCCCTTCAAACACTAACGGCTCAACGTCCAGAAATGCTGTATGATTAAACAAGCGATCTGTGAAGGAAGCCTGGAGCATCTGTAAGACATTGTTCACATCTATTTGCCTCTGCCCTGGGGCTTACATGGTTTTCAGCTTTGGTACCAGCAAGTATGAGACAGCTCTTGCCCTCATATGAAAGAAGTAAAACAAGATTCTTTTGTCAAGGAGCTGACGAAGCAGAGATGAGCGGATTTACACAAACACAGCTCTCCTTTATGAGGAAGAAATGGAGGCCTCTGAGGACCGCTTCAGGTTGCTTCCACAACATGCTCAGCACATACAAGCTGAGATGCCTTTAAGGCTCATTTCTTTTCAGAATCCGTACCATGTTCATGTTAAGGGAAATGGCACTTTACAGGGGACCACTTGCGCAGGCTGCATGCCCATTCCAGCACACTGAGCCTGTCCTCGAGCCCGCTCCTTGCCAGGCTATAGAAGGGGAATGGCCTTGCCAAGCAAAGCTTCCCAAATTATTCTTCTCGGTGCATCACAGGATTAGACCATCAAAAAGACACGGGGGTGGCAGAAGGTCAGCTATGCAGCATTCGCCACATCTCCTGCACGCTGCTATTTCACACTGGCTCCATTGGTGGGCGGTGAGTGGGCAGCTGGCAATTTTTAATAATATAAAATTAATATTATAAAATACATAATAATATTAGTATAAGACTATAAAAATAATATTTATTATATTATTTTCTAAAGTATGAAGAAGTAAGTTTTCAGGAAATATTTTTATTAAATTTTCAATCAGCTTGCTGGAGAGCGAGGCCAAGGGATTTCTGCTGTCATCTACAGGTCACAATACAAATAGAAAATATTTGTGTTTTCTCCAGATGCTTTTGGTGCCTGCGCTTCTTTGCATTCCCAAAGCAATTGCTTTGCTTTCCAGCTGGGTATTTTGAAGACTGTCATCATTTGTTAATCTAAGAAGCTAGAATAACCTGCCCCTGTCACCATCACTGTCACTGGCATTTTGATGTGTCAATATAGTATGCCGCAGATGATTGTCCTTAAGAGACAGTTGTAGTTTTACTCTGTACTGAATGCAAGCTACTCCAAGGACATCTTTATGAAATGGCGCTCAACTGAAATTGTTCCCAAGTGATGCTCCATCTAGAACACAAACACCTTTAAACACTTTCTTTGAAACTTTTCCAGAGTCCAGCTTTTCCCAAGCTTCCTATTAAAATCTTTACCTGAAAGGGCTGAATTGCTTAGCCCATGTTCTGGCTGCTATAGTATACAGATCAGTGTTTACATCTCTACTTGCACTGAGTCTAATTTATAATTTAACACTGTTGAGACCAGCCTGACAATGTAAACATGGTATATTGATGACCTGCAAAAAAGAGAAGCTGTCTTCTATGCCAAGTGCCTGTGGCTCTGTTTATGTTGGAAATGCATTATTAAAGAATGTGTGTGGTCAAGCTATAACCTTTCTAGTACCGAGGTATCCATTTTACTCTGGGTCATTTCTTTGTTTCTCCTCACACAGTCTCCTAATCCAACAACCGATCAAGTTTCAGCCTTTCACTTCAACTCCCCAATTAAGATAGCATGATACACAGTGTGACAGCCTTCTCAGGCTCCATGAACCATGTGTGGTGTGCCTTGTACTCGACAACTGAATTAGACCAATTCTGGGAGCAAATATACTATCCAGGTAGTGCTGAGCAATTTATTATCAAAGCAGCAATTTATTGTCATTCCAGCCTCTGTAAAACAAAAAGTCTGGATCATTTATTCTCCATTAAAATCGACATGACAACTGCCTGAGGACATAATGTCAGTCACACTTGGACTTCTAGGTAGAAATAGCAATGGGGGAAATTAAGATGCTATCTCAGTCCTGGCCAGATCATCCACTTCTCTGTACTTGGTCCTGGGTTGCCTGTTTTTCTGAGCAGCTGTGGCAATCTGTGAGCTCGGTAAGCTATGGAGTTTTCTATGAGAGTGCTCATTCCCATAGCCTGGGTGAAAGCTGTAGCAGTCTTTGGCCACTAAATATACAAAGGGGACCTCCTAAATAATCTGTTTCCTTTTATTGTCCTCAGAAGATATATTTACGGTGTGATGACCCATCACAGATGCTCAGGGAAAAGGAGATGTTATGGTACTAGCACTATCTGAATGTCAGGAACAGCAACCTAAAAGCCTCTGGCAGCATTATGCCATAACTAGGCTGGTGAAGAAGAAGAGTTATTCATCCTGCCTTGGGAATCTCGTGCAATGAACCATCCTGCAAAATAAGCAGAACATCCTTTGCTTCCTGAAAATGCACAAAACATCCCATTTGACCTTTCTCTCCTAGCTGAGGTTTTTGCCATGCCAGTGTGTTGGTGAAAACATGAAGTGTTACCCTGCAAGTATTCCTAAGAGAGCCTGCCAGATGTTTCACCGTCAGCTGAAACAGCTACTCCTTGTTTTTCTGAAGAGGGACTAAAGAGTGAGGGCAAGCGGGAACTGGCGTCCTCCCCTGCAGCTGCTGGGGTTGCTTTGCTTTTCATTAGAAACAGCGACATGTCGCTGTGCTTCAAGCGGTTGACAACTGTCTGCAGTACCGATGGTGCGTGATGATCGCTCCTGTCCTACATCCAACATTATATAATTCAGTATTTTGATGCACATATTTTATAGCATAAAGGAATTTTTTTTTAAAGGAAGCCCAAGGTATACCAAGAGATGTGGTGTGAGGAGCACCCAGCCACATATAGGCAGAGCCATCTGTTTTGTTTGCCCAGCTCCAGTGTTGCACGTGCTCCATTTTGATCAGTTATGCAACAAACAGGCTTCAGTTAACAGCTCTGAACCACAGAAATTAAGCATATTTCTACACTTCTTTATTTTTTAAGAAATGTCTACACCCCAACAAATTTACCTGGTGATATAAATAAGATTACAAGGAGAGGAATGATCATTGTCAGTTTTGCAATGGTGTTTGCAAGCAATAATAGAAATGTAGGTGATTAAGGCAAAAGCACTTTTTCTGTGTGTGCATGCAAGCAGTAAACATATTTAATTCTTCTGACAGAAAGATAACAAATCAACAGTGAACTAACCTTACTAGCATATATCCATGTTCCCAGCATCTAAATTAGTAGCAACCCATTCAGCAGTAAGGGTATCTTTTTGGCGAGGGTGCAATATAACTGCATCCTGGTTTTGTTGTTGTTTACTCTGTGTGACATCTGTTGACTCAAATGAGCCATTTTTTATTCCTTTGTAGACACGAGAGTGAATTTAGCACAGTATGTTATCACAGAGCTCCTCACAGACAGTGCTGACAAATAGCTATGTGGACAACCCATTCAGGCTGTAGTACTATCCATCAGCAATGACAGTAGCTGGCAAACCAGTGCTGTTTATATCAATTTGTTATTTTCTAGGAAGTTACCCAGCTTCATTATTATTGGGGGAGATAAAACTAAGATGAGAGGCCAAGACCCTCATTTGGTTCTTAATGCACTCCCATTGCTTTGATGTATTACAGAGAACAAAATTGACCGATGTGGTAGCTCATTACACAGGGAAAAACATACACTAAAATAACATATTTTCTTTACCATCAGTTCAGTGACAACTAGCAGTGCTCTAGGAATGATCCAGG
The DNA here is from genome assembly GCF_000699105.1 of Pygoscelis adeliae. NCBI lineage: Eukaryota > Metazoa > Chordata > Aves > Sphenisciformes > Spheniscidae > Pygoscelis > Pygoscelis adeliae. The sequence continues at coordinate 2,740,488 of NW_008824983.1, read as the reverse complement.
GCCAGTTATTTAAAATACACCCTCCCTACTTGGTCCTGCAAAAAACCCTGGGGTTTGTGATATGCCCTAGTCTTTAGGTGCAGAAAATTCTGTAAGATACAGTGTCTTAAATAACAAGTATATAATTTTAACACCCCTTGTGAGCCAAAGCATTTCACTGATTTTTGCACAGCATTGCGCAGTACCGCTATCACAGCGCTTCTTCAGGACATTCTTCCTGGCTCTCTGTGATACTTGAGCAACAAATCCTTCCCATCTCTTGCACAGTAGGTGGAAACCATAACTGCTACACCAGAGATGGGGAACATGAGTCACAGAGAGGCTAAGTGACTTTCCTGGGGACCCATGAGACCAAAAGAAGTATCTGGAAAACCCAAGATTAGAAGATTGAATGCAGATTCTGACCCGTGTTACACTCTGGCTTGAGGGGTTGTAACTTGGGGTGTAATTTATTTGTTGTTAGTATGTCTTATCACTCACATGGTAATATCTAGGCAAAAGAGGCTACCACTCTGTGACAGGAGTGGGAGCCCAAGCAGATGGGGGTATGCAACCAGGTAGTAAGGAGAGATGGTTGGGGTGTCCGGGGGATGCTCAGAGGACTGCAGTCGCTCACAGTGGCTATGGCAGTAGCACACAGAGATGCATTCATGGGCTGTTTACACTGTACATAAAATGGCAGTTGTATTGCATAAAAAAGGCCCCAGACGATTAAAACTGAAGTTAAAAGAAGACTAAATCCATATTAGCTCATTTCAGATTTAGCCCTCAAGCACCATGTTGTGTCCATCATGTATACCTGTTGTCAGACTACTGGTATTACTCTTTTCCAGCCATGACGGGTGACAGAATAAACAAGCAAATGTGGTATTTGATTCTTTAGGAGTTTCCTAGCGTATGTGTGGACTCAGCTTTGGCCTACATGCCCTCAGAAGTGAAAGGCTATTCTCGCTCATTTGATTCCTATATTGGAATACTGGACTTCGAGTCCTTGTGGGTGGGACTCATCTTATGTAACTTTAGACTTGGAGAGAACTGGGGCAATATTTAGAAATGTAGGCTATGCTTCCTCTCTCTTACTTTAGATGTCCGCCATAGAATGCATTTAGTCTGATGAACCCCAGCCCATCTCATTTTATCTGTACTCAAGCCCGGACTGTTACCTATGTCTCCATTTGGGAGCCAGACCCAGGATTCGACTTCACTCATGTTATAAATAATGTCATATCGTCATTAACGACCAGAAATACACAGGGCCTTGACTTTGTCTCTGATCCCACAGTCACCCTCCCCAGCAGAGTAAAGTCCTAAAATTCTTGATTCACTACTGGCTTAAAGAGGGAAGAGCTGCCTATTAAATCACACACATCCCTCCCTCATGGAATGGATGTTTCTCAAACCCTTACGTTCATGCTGGGACTCGCTCTGTACCTACTTATTTGTAAGGGACAAGAAGCTCCGAGTACAAGGTTAGATAGCAGCTAACACACACAGGTGCTGCTTCTTCTCTCAGCTGTAATTAGGCAGCTCTCCTAATGTGGGGACAGAACCATCCTTCGAGCTGTAAAATATTTGTCTTCCATTATCTGTCACCCTCTGACTTTTAGTTAAAGGGATGCTCCTTTTCCTGGAACATGCACATAGTTAGGATCAATATCATAATCCTGTCTGACAGCTACTCGAAAGCTCCTTTGTGTTGATTAGGTTTTGGCAGCTGAACAGAGCTGCCACTGCATTTTCTTTTAATACTGACTAAGCGATAGGCTTGACAAGAAGTAAAAAAAGAAAATAAAATTCTCTTAAAAACAAAAACCAATTAGCCCTTTTGTTACTCTGGTGAAGTGGAACATATACTTCAGCTGCCGGTGGTGGTACAAGCAGAAACCTGCTCCTAGTCCCCTGCCACCCTCCAAGGACAGATGGATGAATGGTAGCGGCTGGCTTAAAGATGTCTTCATCTGTTCTGTTAGGAAGGAAAGCAGGGTTTTGGCACCAGCTTTTAAAGAAAATAGAAGGTGCTAAATTCACTAAACTTTATTGCTTTGAATGTATAATAATGATAGTTTAATGGCAGGAAAGAGGCAGATAATTAGAAGTGAGTAGCTCTGATTGCCCTTGTACGCTGCTCCAGATAGTTTCTCAACACTCCTGAATCCTTGTTTGCTTTGTCTGAAGCTGAAATCCCACAAGGTCTGGATGTTACCAGCTGTCTAGCTAACTAACTGCCAGCACTTTCCCTGAATGCAAGCTATCAGCTTCCACAACATCAGCCTCCTCCCTTGAGCTCTTTTATCTATTGCTTGCAGGAGCTTCTTCTAATCATATTGCTTCTTGCCTCCGAGGGTCAAACACAAGACCATTGCTACCTACACAAATGGGGAAAACTGTCACCTTCGCTAGACTGATAAGCATTTGGCAGGCAGGACACTGTGAAGTAGAAGAGCAAACAGCCAGCAATCTGCAAACACCATAAATATGTTAC
>NW_008824983.1:2701751-2737946 GCF_000699105.1 Pygoscelis adeliae | reverse complement strand
AGCAGGAAGATGGGCACTATATGTACCAAGAGGCCTTTGTTTAATGAGCTGTCAGAAAGCAGGCATGAAATTATGTTTGAAAACATGTGCAAGCTGCAGAGACAGAGCCGGGGCACTAAAAAACCTCTTTGCCTTTTCTGTGGATGTTTGGAACGTCTTATCAGTTTGAGAACTGTCATGCGATGAGAGCTATCATTAGCAAGGTAATAGGGTTTGAAAGCTACTGATTTTTCTCTCTCAGCTCCATTTTGTGACCTAAACGGGTGAGAGAAAAACTTAATGCTTCTTTTCCGCAGAATTTTTTGTCCTGAAAACATAGCCAGAAACCCCAAAGTGAGCATACCAGTAGGAGATAAATCAAAATCATTGTAAATCATAAAGGACTAACCGTGGAAGTCAAGAATATTGTTGCTAATCTTGCGGAGATTGTGTTTGTATTACCCTAATGTACCTCCCACCACTCATTTATTTCAATCACACACACAAAAAACATCACAGTGCAGGTGACTGCTACATGTGACGGCTGTACCAGGGCTACCAGGGGTCAGGGCAACAGTCTGCAATTCGCTGGTAGTCAATAGCGGTAAAACTCTGTAAAAAATATGATCGCTGAAGTATATTAACAGTGTCAGGGTCACTTTGGATAGGTGTAATAGGGTGTGCAACAAAACAGAGCTTCCATTGCTGTTAAATCATGCAGAACAAGTTGCTAAAGATTTAAAACAAATCCTCAAATATCCTTCAGGGTCACAAAGCTCTTTCTTTCTAAGATAAATTGAATGGTTTTCTCCATGCCCAAGCATCTGTGTTTTCTTTGCTTTTAAGAAAACTTTTTGCTGATTCTTTGGCTTCTTGAGCATTTGTGGTCCACCCCAGAGCTGAAAGAAGACTCTGAACACTGAACTGAATCCATGTCAGTCAGGGAGGTATTAATTCTTAAAGATGGCTTCTTTTTCTTTCCTTTCTTTTCTTATTAAGGATGTGGATCAAAATCCAAAGCTTCTTGGTAGGATCAAGTAGTAAGTAAAGAGAATATTTTGCAGAAGGGATTTATTCTCTTTGGATTTTACCTATTCATTAATTAAAACTGAAAAAAGTTCAGATGTTAGTCAACAGGCAAACAAAGAAATGTTTCTGCCATGAAATGCCTCTCTGAGTGTCATAACATTTGTAGTTTGGTGAGCTCCTTGTATGTGAGTTGCATTTATCTACTTATCCATGTGTCCCATGATCTGCCCGCCCCTTCTCGCTGAGCCTCCCCATTGCACCACAGAAGATGTAGCCTAGCCAGGGAACCATCTTCTTAAAGGATAATACAGATGTAACCCCCCTGCACTTCACCTATCACAGCCCTGAGTGTTTCCAGATAGGAGGATTCAAGCCATAAATCTCTGGGTTTGTATTTTTCCCTTAACAGTCAAATATTTCTGTGGGGAAATGCTTAATGTTTTTCAAGCAACTTTTTCAATGTTAATGCTTTGCCAGTGTAAAGCAGATAAGGACAATAGAAACAACAGATAAACCTTCCTTCCTCTGCTTTCTGTTTGGTGATCTGAAATAGGTCAAGTTCTTCAAATGTGTTTCACTTTACCCCTACTAATATGCTTCAGTGCATAAGCCTGCTAAAGGGGTGTTTGATTATACTAAGATCATAAAAGCACGGATACTATCAAAAATATCCTGTTAATTCATACAAGAAACTATTTTGTCTGACTTTGAATAAATCATATACTACACACAGGAAATCCTTTGGTACTGTGGCCTTCTCAGTGATGCAAGCTTTTGTAAAAGACCACACCATTTCTTCCCTTCTCCTGAGAGGGTGTCTGGCTTCCAAAGAAGTTATGCACTGTTGAATCAGAGTTAGGTGCCGAACTGCAAGGAGATGGGCAAACAACTCTTAGGACCAAAGGAAAACTGAAGACCATTCCATTGCACAATTTTTGAAATTGAAGCATTTTACATTGGTTCATAAGGTGTTGTTTTTCCACTTTATTTTCTCATAAGTTGTTCTTTTTTCACTTTATTTTCTCTTCTCTGTGCCATCTTTGCTACTGTGTTCATATAATAATTAACACATAGTATTTTGCTGAACTTTGCTTTTTTTCCTACCTTTCAAAACTCATTTTGCAGGGTGTTAAAAGGAAAAATGAAACTGTGATCTGCCATAGGTATAAAGAATGATATTTAAATACCCTTAATTTTTGAAAATGCCTAACACCATAAAAAAGCTTTGCAAAATACTGAATTAAGAATCCTCAGGCAAGCCCACCAGCACCTCCAAGGTAACTACCTCTCCACAAGGAATGGAAGGGGAAATGCTAGAGTTTGACAGGGAAGAAAGAGGGACAATCAGAAAAAGAAGAGAATTGTCATTCACAAAGCAGTGTTTGCTCCCCCTGTGTTGCTGTGGCAGACAGGAACTGGATTTAAGCCAGGAACAAGAGATAGATACTGAACCTAAGTGTTCATTCAATCCCTAAACAAGATAAGAAGTGCTCATATTTAGTTAGACTGGTGTACCTGGTAGTGCAATAATGCTTAAAAACTGGATTTAGAGAAAGGATGTTGCAACACTGGAACATTAATGAGAAATAGCCTAAAAGAGCTAACGCAAAGTATGGAGACCAATACCTCAGTGAAAGGCTTGAGGAGCTCATCCTGTGGTGTCTCTCCAAAACAAGCTGAGAAGTGATTTGATTACCTCCAATAGGGAGTAAATGCCTGGTACAAAAAAAAAAAAAGCCTTTTGATATAGCCTTTTGATATAGGAAAAGGAAGTGTAGCTGGAAACAGAAGACAGAGATTTATAGGTCTTGCTGAGGGCCTTGATGCTGAGGCAGCAGTTCTGAGTGACATCCATGCTCCCCATTTGTCTCCTCAGTGATAGTCACAGCCTCTGAATAATGGAGAATGACTACCAACAAATCCCTCAGAAATCTGCCCACTTACTATCAATCTTGTGCAGAGGATGATTCAACAAGCTGAACTTCAGCTGATGGATTATACAACCTGACTACTCAGAGATTACCCACTGTGGGTGAGTCAAAAAGGAGCTGAGCGTTACTAGCATTTCTAAAATCACATGCACTTACAGTTACTCCATGTTCCTTATCAGTCAACAGCCTTTCACAGGCCAGTGACACCATGTCTCTTTCTTCATGGTCTCTACCTAGCTTTCATAATCCAGAGGGCAGCAAGAGGGGAAAAACTGGGACCCTTGTGCTTTCTTCGAGTAAAACAAGTAGGCAAAACCAAGCAAATTCCCATAGACTTATCTGAGCTTCTTCATTCAGAAAAGAAGACGCAGCTGCCTGGAGTCATCCCACCTATCCCATGGGCTGGCCAAGGTGTTGTCACCAGCTGGAGACTGTCCAAGCTTATTGAAGTTGTAGCACTATGGGGCTGATGCACTTCCCTCCCACCCCACATCAGGGGACCACTCCAAGCGCGTGCTGTGTTTCAACCAGGCAGGACAGGGAGCAAGAATCTTGGCCGTGAACAAAAAAGAGGAAGAAAAAGAAACTAACAGGAATTTTAGCGATTGTACATCATGTGGCATGGCAAATATTAACGATTGCATTTTGGCCTATTTTAGGTGCCTCAAGATGGTCCATAACCTCACCTGAATGGTATCAAGAATGGTGAACTGGGACCTGTTCAATCACTAACTTCTTCCACCAGAGAAGGAAAGGCACAGCGAAGGGGCTTCAGTCTGTGGAAAACCACACATTCCCATGAAGGCACACAGCCTTACTCTAAGGCTTGAAATCTCACTTAAGCCTATTTACTTAGCCAGTGGAAAGGTAGGTGCCTTTGAAGGCCTCTGAAGAGCAATGCAAGAGCCCGAAAAAAGTGCTAAGCAGGGAGCCAAGGGTGCAGGGGATTCAGCTGAGGAAGATTTCCAACCTCGCTCGGTGAGAAGTATTAACCACCTCCACCAGGAATGGGGCCAGGCTCCCCCTTCTGCCGCTGCCAGCAAGGCAGGGCACAGCTCTGCAGAGCAGGTAGTGCGGTAGGAAAGACCACCGGGAGCCTCAGCCGGCAGGGACCATGCATTTTCCCCATCCTGCTTTGACAGACCTGGCCAGGGTTGGAGGCATCTTTCATTTCCCAGTTCTGTTTTTGCTGCAGAAGACACAGCTTCTTTCTATTTTTCTAGACTGGCTGATCCCAGCATGCTCCAAATCCATGAAGGGAAATAGGAAATGATTTTCTTAGTCCCTGAATTGACCCGTGGGTCTGATGATCCTGCTAGGCTCGGCAGTTTCTCTGCTGGCTTGAGGAGCGCATGTTTATGCACCTGGGATCATGCAGCTTGAATTATTCTTTTAAACATTTTCATAGAGAGTGGCAGTGTAACAGAAATCACTAAACAAAATGTACATTGTGTGTGACAGTTAGCAACGGGCCGGTTCACAGATTGTTAAGGGCTATTGAAAGTCACGCTTATGTTTTTCTTCTTTAACATTTTTCAAGGACAATTTGATTGCATTTCCCAGAAAGGTTAATATAAACAATCTGCTCCCCTCATTTTTATGAGAAGCATTTAAAAGTAAAATGTCCTGCTGTTATTTCACTATTGCCTATGCTGAGGATTCCCAAATAGGTTCTGAATTTTTGCAACTTTGCACATTTCTGGGAGAATTGCTCAAAAGTCCACTATCTCATTCTCCATCCACAGCAGCACTGAGAAAGATACAAGTTTCTTCAATGTTTCTTTGAACACAGAAGGGCAGGATTCATCCTCTGAACTTTAGCCACATGAAGGATAGATGTCACCTCTGAACTAGTCATTTAAATGCCCTCTACAGCCACCGGAGGGGCAGAAAGGAACTCCAGGCATCAGTTTGGCTCATCTCTCGTAGGTGCCAATCTTTGACATAAGAGATTTGCCCTTTGGAATTGGTTCTCTTTCTCCACTGAAAATAAAGTCAGTCAAAGCAACTCACTCAGCTGAGCCACCCCTGTCCCATCCTGATTTGTTCCTTGACTGCCTCACAGATTGCATCTGTAGGACCCCCTCCACTGTCACCGTCTCCCAGGGTGACCAGCTGGCTCCAATGCTTACTTATATAGTCTGCACTTATTTAAAAAAAAAAAAAAAGGTGAAAATATCCACTTCAAAGAGTAATTTCGGAATGCTAGTCATGACTATTCTCAGGCCAAATTTGCAAGTCCACTGTAAGTCTAGAACCATAGGTAGGTTTTCCACCTCGTCGGTATCTCTGGTTGACCTTTCAGGTTAATATTGATATTCAGTTTATTTGGATGCTTTGAGCAGGGGCTTGGATTAGGTTATCTCTAGAGGTCCCTATGATGTTCACGTAATCGAATGACCTTGCAACATATTACCTACCCACCAGTCATTCAACATGTTCATCTAAATGCCCAAGTCCGATGTTATACTGGTTTTGTTATAACTAATTGCATGTGCTTTTTTCATGTACAACTTCAAAAACAGAGCAGAAATAGACAAAAACATTCCCTCTCCTTAGTTGAGTGTAAAGCTTCTCCACCGCTTTCTCACCAGTAAAAATAATCTGGACATGTTGCATTAGACTGCACTGGGTGTATTTTCAGAACATGTTCAGGTCTGTGTCCTCGCTGCCGGCCAAACCGGGGGACTACCCTGACAGCTAAGACGTCTGAGGTCAGTGGCAAATCCCTCACCGACCTGAGTGGGGCTACACTCTGGGGCATTTTTTTGTACACATGTACTATAACACTACCCACCTTTCTGCTGTAGTATCAGCTGACGTATCCCTGTTTCTCTCAGAAATAGCTGCACAGCAGCTTGGTAGTTCCTAGCACTAAAAAAGTGGATTTACCTACGAGAAGTGCACAGATTTCAGAACAACACAAAATGATCCCTCCACAACATAGTATTTTAAGCTTTAGTTAAGTCTCGCAAGTTGCTCTTTTTTAAAATCAACACTCTTTTAAAAGGGCTTGATTCATAAGGCATACATCTGTGACAAAGTCAGGACCTTTTTCTCTCGGGGCAGGCCAGGTCTGGGTTTTGCTCTCACACATGCATTTCCCATTTCCTCACATTTACCTTCCCTTTACATTCAAACAGATGCGTACAGCACTTTCGTTCAGATTTGCTGGGGCCTATTTGGTCTCACTACTGCGGCCACTGGTGCATAAAAAAAATTTTGCCAGTTTCCATTAGATACTTGCTGGCTGCAGGCACTCGAATGCAATTGATCACTTTATGTTAAAAATTACAGTGTGCGCAGGACCGCGTGTGTGCACATATGTGGAAGGATGCCTGATGGTGTATTTAAAAGTGACCTTTTTTTTAGGAAAGAATAATACTCACGAAGCTAAAAAAAACAAAATCAAAAACCACCCACTCACTACCACTGTGTTAAAGCAGCAATGACTACACGTCTCCAAGACAAAAAGAAAATGCAATAAAAAATTCAACCCCCAAAAATCCAGGGTATTGAATTAGCTAGGCAAGTGGGAGCCAAAAGCACTCCCTATGTACAACTTGACTGATGGTTTCACACCACAAAAGCCTGTTGTGACAGATCCCATGACAACACCGCAGCCTGACACGGGGAGCGGCAGCAGGGAGCACCCCATGTACGTATGTGGGAGAACATGAAGGGAACAGTGGAGTTTGCAGCAAATCTTCACCGGGTGATAATGCTGCTTTGGATCTTTCCCTGATGGTTCTGGTTTTGAACTACGTTCACTCCAGTGCTGTAGGCAAGCGTTTGGGCATAAGCTGTAAAGCACAGTTATCAGACCAACATGAGCCCACCTTGCAGCTCAGCCTCCCGGTGGCATTTCTGCACAGGTTAGATGCTCACGGCTGGAGGGTGAGCACAGGGTGGGCTCAGCCCCTGCCTCCGGTCTCCCTGCTGCCCCCTGCCCTAGGCTTCCCACCTCATCTCCTTCATCCCTCCTCTCTGCAGATGCCACCTCGGTGGTGGGAGGATGATGAGGAGGAGGAGGTGGTGGGAGAATGAGGAGTGCGTGGGGGAGGCACTCGTGCAGCAGGCGAGCCGGGAGGGAAGGGCAGCGGTGCAAGTACCCAGTCCTCGGGAGGCATCCCTACCCCAGCCCTTCCCAGCTGTCTCCTTGCACCCACCCGTGGGATCTCTCAGATCTGGAAGCTGCTCTTCCTCCATGTGTCCCTGTATGCAAATGTGTCCATATAGAAATATAATTAACATACATACACACTCAACATGTAGGTGTGCGCATAATATAATATTTGCTTTTAATAATATAATAATTTGCTTTTAGGAGCTCTGAGCATCTTTGGCGGCTGTTGGTTTATACCAGACCCGGGTTAGACAAAGTTCCCATTAAAACCTTTCTGTAAAGGACGTGCCAGGCCCTAAAAGTTTTAGAAGCGAGTAATGGTTTCTGATGCTTCCCACGTTTTGGTGTGTGGCTTGAGACACATCGTAAGAATCTAGTTTTCTGAAGTGAAGTGTCGGTGCTCTCTAATAATTAAGCTCCTAGAAGAGGCAAACCCCGAATTAACAGTCATTTTCCAAAATATAACACTCCAACACTTATAGAGCCTTCAAGTGGAAAAACGAAAGATCTTACTTTACGCTGAGAAGATTATAGCCCACGTATTGGTGAGAAACTCAAATATATCTTGGTAAACATTCCCTATATAAGCAACATTTTCCAGAGTCTTTCATTCACTGTGTAAAAGCCCACTACAAGACAGCTAACATATCTAAAATATACTCCCAGCTTTCCAAGACTTACTCACAAATCATCTGGTTTAAAAGAGCACTCTCTAAGTATACTTCACAAAGTTTTCCATTTTGCCCTCCCAGGCAGCCTAGCAACATCGCTGGCAATAAATAATGCTGCAAAGGAAATTCTGTGTCAACTAGGAGGGTTAAAAAAAACGACTGAAGAAAATGTACAAAAAAGTATAATTTATTGCCCCTGAGCATCTGCTTTTATCTGTATCCTTTTGAGAACAAATTAACAAGTCCTGCATATCTCCATATGTTTCTTTCTGCGGAGCATCATGGTTGTGAAGGTACATGTTCGTTCAGTCCGTAATAACAAACACGTATGTTTGTTATACACTGGAGAATGTGAGGATTATACGTTGATGATACTTTTATAATATGATAAATCACTGCAAGAAAAAGGAAATATTTTAAAAGCCATAAGGATTTTTTTTTTCTTTTTTTGTCTACAGAAAGCAGCCCAAATACCAGTTTTTCATGTATACTCTTCAGGTCATAAAAACAGCTGCTTTGAAAATGTAGATGAACCCATGTGCTTAATGATATCACCCGTCGAAGGTCAGTAATGGATTTACATTGTTTTTCAACAAACGCAAAATTAAATTTTAGTGTCAGAAATAGAACGAAAGTGACCTTTATTCTGAATAAAGCTCCCCCCCCCCCCGCCTTGGATATAGCCTGTGTATTTATGTACATATGCATTTAAAAGATTTTGGCAATTCAGCTGTAAATCCACTCAAATTTTTGAACTAAGTTCTCAATAAACACAGGGAATACTAAAATCTGATATGTATTTAGAGTGCAAAAAATAGTATTGAAAAAACATGTATTTCCCCCTAAATTAATGGTCAACAAATTTAAATTTCCAGTTTAGCGCTTTTTTTGATATAAAAATATCTTTGCTTAATACTGATATAATCTCTATACTAACAAGAGAGGAAAACAATAATAATATGCTTAACCAGGATTTTACATTCAATTCAGTTGGCTTGAGTCAAGATCAAAGTATTGTTGAAACATGACTATAAATGACTCATCTTATGGCAGAAGAAAATACATATCTGTATTTAAAAATGTGGATCGTATGTGCCAGAATCACAGCTCAGAATAGCTGGCAAAGTCAATGGGATCGTATTGAATTATGCCAGTTCGGGATCTGCATCTGAACAGAAAGTGTCAGGGGGATCGTTTACTTGAGCCAGACACCAGCGACAATTGCAGAGATAACATTTTCCCAATTGCAAGGGGGGCCTTTAATCATCTGAGACCTGTTTATGATGTTTTGCTAACAACCATTACTCCTGCTTCATGCTTTTAGGCACTTAAGCGTATTTCTGTAAAACTATTAGCATATGAAATTAATATACAGTGGTAGTGCCAATATAAATCAAGCAGAAAGCAGTATTAAGACCAACAAACTTATGAGACGGCGTTAAAAATCATAAGACTGGATAAAAAAACATACACAATTCTCCAATTCTTTCATTTGTCTTCTGGTTTCTGGGTCTTAACAGGACATTCAACTTTTCTGTCTTTTTTTTTTGTAAAAATAAGGTTTAGAAATGGCGGGGGGGTGGTGGTGGTGGTGGTGGTGGTGGTGTTCTGCCATCATCAAACAGTCAGATCCTTCCAAGAGCATGATAACTAAGAGTAAAAATAGCACGTGTTGACAATAATTGCTGACCCCAAGTCAGTTTGATTGAGTTCTGTGACAAGGCTGTTGAATGTGAAATGATAGCCAGCAAATTTTTTTATTATGGAGAAGGAAATCAGCCATGCTCACAAAAGGCATTGTAAGTGCTAAGTAAAGTATGATCATTCACTCGTCGGAAACCACAGCGATGTCTCCTGTCATTAATGATTCAGAATCAAGAATTACTTTAGCAGCTTTAGGAATGATATCTGTCAAGCTTTAAAACACGTGAAGCTTCTATTAAAACAGATGAGTTAGGAATACTATTAGAAAATTAGCCTGATACTTTGCTACTTTAACTTCCTAAAACATGGAGCTTTGAACTAAATCGAATCAGTTTGGTTCTGCTGACATTTTCTACTCTGGATTGGTGTATCAGAGTGATTTTTTTCTGGAAAGTTCGTCTAAATGGTCCAGATGCCTACACAAGAGAGAGGCTAATTGAAAATATAACTTTTGCCTATATTACAAAAGAAAACCTTTCAGCCACTCAGCTGAGAAGTTTCAGCAGTTTCAGGATGACTCTCTGGACCACGTGGCTGAGACCTGCCCCCATCTCACAGACAGACATTTTCTCAAAATCTGCCCAAATCTGCCCAATTTATCAAGCCTTTGAAAAAAAATCTTGCTCGGCGCGTGTTCAGTGCAGACTCATTAGGTTTGGCAGCAGCACCCCAGCCAAGCTCCATCTGTGCCGAGCCCGTGCCAGGCGCTTGCCGGGCCAGCAGCCAGGAGGCTGCACGCCTGCCACTCGCCCCGACTGCCCCAATGCCGGCTCTCTGCAGCTGCCTCCCCGCGTGCTGCAGTTGTCATAGGCTTCCCACCTGGTTCCTAAATACAGGGAGACTCGATGCTGCCTTTTCCTTAACTGCTCATCCTTCATTTTGCCACAGTCACCATCTTTCAGCCCACTGCTGTAAAGTAAGCTCTGCCTGAAAAGGGCTGTCATGAGTTTAAAAGCTCTCCCTGGCCGTTTCGATGGTACTTTTTCCTTGCCTGCAGCCGCACTGGGAATATGCAAGGAGTAGGGGTCTTGCATTTGAGCCACTTGGCTGGGATTGAAGGTGTCTGGAGGCTCTCCTCGACTTGCCAAAGGCTTGCTCAGTGGCTGTGCTCCATAGGCCCTGTCGTCCTGCCCTTCCTTTGCTTTCCCCTTGTACCATGGGACTGCCAGTCTGTCCCCTCTAGTCCCATGCCTGCTGCAAGCATAGACAAATGAAAATGTGTGGTGTTTTTAAGGGATTATAAATACATTAAATGCAGGGGGTTTGTATGTAATCTCGACGTGAACATCTGGAAGCAGATGTTTGATGTTTAGGATCCCTTAAAATTGGATGTGCATGGCAGGGGGAGAGGGCAAATGTGATCCTGCAAGCGTATGTCCAAAGACAGACAGGCTTGTATGCAAACTCCCTGTCTGTGCTGGTGGGTGAACTGGGATGGCCACCAAGGAGACTGGTCAGAGAGGCGGGAGCACACCTCTCTGGGTGTCCTCAGCACCATGCAGCCCTATGGATCCAGAATAAAAAATATATGGTAACCCAGAACAGAGGCAAACTTTATTAGAAGGGGGAATATCTTTTATTAAACCATGGGAGAACATTTAAAACAAACCAAACCAAACCAAACCAAAACAAAACAAAACAAAAAAGAAAACTTTCAGGCTTACAAGAGCTTCTACATGTCTGACAGAAAGGCAACAGACTTCCAGTACAGGTTGGAAAGAATTTTGTTAACTTGATTATTTTAATCAATAAGATAGTTTGAGAGAAAAAGGTGGATATTTTACCTCTCCCTACACAGTCTGCATCTATTTTATAGAACTGTGACTACAACATGGTACATAACATGCTATGCATTTAAAATACATTTATATAAGGCTCCCGCAGAACAGAGAAGCATCATGGAGGGGGGAACAGGGAGTTTTTACACACAATCTGGAGGCAATGGCCAGCCTGGGGGGACTGACAGCACCTGAGTATATAGGTGCATGGTTTTCACCCAAGCGTTGTCTTGCAAACAGAGCGAGTTGTCACCTGCAAAATCAGACAAGGGAGTTTCCAACTACGGCATCCTTTTTCCCCTGCTCTACTTTTCCTTGTGATATTGAGACACCCAGGGCAGCAATAGACTCTTTACACCCAGCCGACTTCAAAACAGTTTCTATCTCAGATTACCAGAGTCTGCAGAATTCAGCTGTTTTGAGAGCAGTCAGAGGTCACTGCAAATCAGCAGTCTTTGAAAAGTAAGCTGTCAAGGCATCCACTTCTCATGGCTTACCACATCTATCTAAACATATCTATACACAAAATGGATGACGTCTCCTGCTGCCCTTTCGAATGGTTTAGTGTAAGACCTCTCTGTTTTCTCAGCCTTTGTACTGCTCTGATACACAGGGCCAGCCAGCAGTTCCAATTAAAAGAGCAGGGGAAAAAAAGAGTGGGTAGATCTTCTTCCAGATGGCTTTGAAGAGGCATCAATCTGCTATAGAGATTCACAAGACCCCAGACAAGTAGTTAGATAAGCCAAGACTATGTATTAAGGCTAAAATCACAGTGTTACATCAAACCCAAATGTTTTTTCAATATATTAATTACCACAGCAATTTGGCTGACTGGAAAAGGTGAAAGCGTAAACGTAAACTAAAGAAAGTCAAGGACAATACTAGTAAGTTTTAATACCTTCCCATTATTCCTATTGTATGCTAGTTCATCTTATCTTCATTATCCCCTAACGTTGCCCAGCAAGTGTGCACTTGTACACACGTAAGTGTGCTCTAGTTGGGAGAAAGGCAGGGTAAAGAGCACAAGCCAGCATGCTCCACCATTGCATGTGGTAGTTAAACAGCCGCACAGCCTCCTCCCTATAATGGCTGCATCCTCTCCGGTCCGATCTGTTGATGTCAAGGCAGGAATGTCTCTTCTGGCACTGGGTTTTGCAGGTTAGACCTCTAGTTGACCAAGAATCAACAGCATCCTGCATCAACTTCTTTTGAGATGGCTGTTCTTGCCATGGCCATGGATAAGCTAGACTGAAAGTATCTAAAATTCCCCTACACAGGACAAGTGATTTCTTATCCTCTGGTGAGGACATTTAAAAAAATAAAAGGTTGTTCTGTACAAACACACATACCAGACTGCGCATTTCCATACACATGCATTGCGTAATACAAATACAGAGACAAAATTGTGTGTTTGTAGAGAAAGCAGATTCTTATCTTCCAAACACCTCTCTCTGTGCAGAACTAGATACACGATTTTTGAATAAGTGGCCCTGCCAGTGACTTTGCCTGCTGGAATGACGTGGTACTGGGGCAACCCCACACCATAACATCTTGGTGGCTTCGGGAGAACGTCACATGGGTCACCCCATCCAAGCATCACGTTTCCCACACGCAGTAACACCAACAGGAGAAAATCCTTAGCTCAGAAACAGCATGGATATTTTGTGACCATCAACGCCGGTCAGTGAAAACACGAACAGGGAACATCGGGGCAGGAGGGAGGAATTTGCAGACCTCAGCACTTCCTAAGCCATGTCTGCACCTGCTGCTTCGGCGAGAGGCTGGGGGAGAGCAGCAGCAACCGCACGAGCAGTGGGAGCCCGAGAGGCCGTGCCTGCCCCCGGGTTGCCTTTGGGGACCTCGGAGGGTGGAGGAGATTGATGCCACGCTCTCCCCGTGGTGAGGCGATTTCCCTACTCCATGCAGGCTGCTGCAGCCGCCGGGGAGTTCCTGCTCCAGTGGTGAGGGCAAGGGGTGAAGGGGGCTGGTTGCTTTTGCAAACATGGTTAACAAAATGTTGATATTATGCTTAGCCGTTGTCTCCTTGTTACTAGTCACTTGCAGTTATGGGTCCACATGTTAAAAATGCCATCATGAGGTGGAGCTGATGAACTCCACTGTTACAGTCTTCTTCATTTTCAAGGCACTCTCTGGGCTCATGGGACTGTGGACGGGTGTCTAGAGAGGGGAAGGGGATAGCTTTAGGTTTTATACAAAGTGTGTTGAGTTTATTGCATAAATACAGGCAACTTGTTTCATTTGAGACATCCCAGAGTATCCAACCTATCCCCAAGAAGATCACGGGTCTCCCACGGGTCCTATGCTGTATCTGCTAGCCCTGCGTGACACCTGATTTTCCACAGGGCATTTCAAATGGCCCTGGACACCTGTGCTTCGGCAAATTAGCTGAGTTCACAATGTCCTCCTCTCGTCGGCTAGCTATCACACGGTGGAGTGGTTGCCTAGGCACAACAAAACTCACAGGGAAAAACTTAGTGATTTTATTGCAAGATACGAATGGAAAGAGGGTGATTCCCCTGGAAAGTGTGTCATAATATCACCTTGGATTTATAGCCTGTGCCTGAACTACAGGTGAGAAAAGTTGTCCACTATCGACCCACTGAAAGATGGGCATCTCCCATCAGGATATTCTGACTCAGATACTCTGAAATATTTATTTCTTCTTACCAATACCTTTGAAAAAAATTGAGAATCCAGGTTATAAGAATGAGAATAGAAGGCCTTCTTTTAGGCAAGAATCGAGATTATGTACTGTTTATTGCAGAGTAATTTAAAACCACTGAAGAAATTTAGTGATTTAAAATCACATTAGAAAAAAAAAATATTTTCCCAGTACCCAAATTAAACCTGAAGGAAAATACTTATTTTTAGCACTTCAAGAAGTGCCCTGTAGCTCTCATTAAAGGCAGTTTTAGGTTCTTGTCTAAGAAAAATTAGTTGGAGGAAATGCATAAACTGATAAATACAAATGCATTAAGGAAAGAAATAGTCATGTTTAAAAATGAAGTTAGTTGATTTTGTGACTTTATCTAAGGGGTGAATGACTCCAGATGAAATCTCATCAAAGGCAATCATTTCCTGGAAAGAGTAACACAGACAAAATTTCCCAGTAAGGATGGAGCTTCATCATGAGATGAAAATCTCCAGTCTGACCAAACTCCTCTACTAGACATCAGCCTGGATCCATAAGTCCTCCAGTTCCTCTTTGGTCCATGTAGGCTCAAAGTCTCCCTGGAGAGCTATGAGGCTCACTCCTTGGCTGTCTAATCTTTTGTCTGAATAGTGAAAGAGTTTGGATCAGCCACTAACAGCCCAACACATCCTCCGTAGCTGAAGGTTGGTTTCGCAGCTCCACTCTCGGGGACACTCTGGTTTACAGTGCTACCCCTCAGAAAGCCACGGCCATTCAAGAGACTGAGACATGGTCCTGTGAAGGACATCTGTGACAATCACTGTTTGACTTAAACACCACAAAATATAAGGAACCATACAATATTATCCTCAAGAAATGAAATTGATATAAATAGCAGTGAGAATCCATTCATGGGACATATACAGGTCCCCTAAATTATCACAGGCTACAGAGGGAACCCTCTCCCAGGTCCTGTTCTGGCCAGGCTAGGGCCAATTTCACACCCAGTAGAGGCTGCCTCCAAAACGCCAACACTGACAGCCATATTGACACTTCAGCGTTGACAGGGTTTCAATACTCTCCAGACAGGCCATTTTCATCCTAGACTAACAGTGTCTGTTTGAGAATTAAAGACACCTAGATAGACTTAACAGATGTGCTTCTCCACTGGGCTTTGCGGCTGATATAAGGGGACCTTATATCTGTTTCCCTTTGTTTTTCCATCTTCTTGCCTAATCATCCATCTGTGAGAAGGGAGATATTATGAAGATACAAGTAACAGAGCAAAAGTTATGGCCTGTGTTATTCAAGAAGTCAGACCCAGTGATCTAGTGGCCCCTCCTGGCCCTGAAATCTGGAGTCTCTTCTGACTGGCACCATCAATTCACTTGCTGAAGAAGCCTCAGGGCCCAGGCAATTGACTCATCTTTCACACTATCCTGCACTAATTGGCAATAATGAAGGTATGTGTCAGTCTCCACTGGACCATGTGTTTTAAGACAACTTCAGAGTAGCAGTATGGATGCCATCAGCCCACAGACTCACTGTCAAAACCTAAATGAGAGACTGACTTTATGTCATTTTGCTTCATTGTTAGTGAAGGTTCTTAATTTTCTGGATGAAAATTTTCTTCTGTAAATAAGTCATCTTCCATAACAAGTTGAAGGTAAAAATGCTTATATGTACCTATGCAAGACAGCCTGACAGAAAAGCCATGAAGTTCCCTGATAGCTTATTATCAACCCAAAATTGTGGATATAATGTTTTGCAGGCATTAAGTGATGCTAAACTGAATGCAAAGAAATAGAGTATCATCTAATCCTTCCTCACCCAGTTCTCCATTGCCATATTTACTCCACTCCACCAGGAGGAACTTTCCTCAGGGAAATATTTGCTGCATGGGAGATTTCCTTAGCAGGATGAAAGTGGGTGCAATGGCTAACCTTGCCCCCTCATAACCCTCTGTGTAAGGTCCCTGTCACCAAATATCAGCGGGACAGAGCATGTTGGCTATTGTCTATTTCATACAGGGGATAGGGAGAGCATGAAATTAAATTACAGCTTCCTTCAGGCTATCCTCCAGCTTGTGTGGATGGTTAGCTTTCTAGCCAGAATTGGAGTAAAAGAATATATATATATGTATGTTTATATCACAAGAGTCATCTAAACAAAGAAATAATACTAATCAGCCAATTAATTTCTTTACCAAGTGTGTACAACACTTCTACCCCCCGCCCTGTATACTTTTGGTACTCTAAAGGAAAGGCCAAAATAAGAGTAATAAAAACACCCTTGGGTACTAAGAAAATAGCTCATAAAATAACTACAATAACAATGTCAATTATTGGCTTTACAGTACAAGATAAATATAAATGGACTATATCCCCAAACTGGCAAAACATGGGGAATCAATCTCAATAAAAAGAACTGTTAGGGTAAGGTATTTGGGAAGCAGATACAAGCCCTGCCTGGCTTAGAAACATTAGCCTGCCCTTCTCTGTTGTGATTAATGTCTTCTGCTGCCAGATGACACTGAACTTCGCAGCAAGTGAGGCTTAGAGGGAGGTATTTGTAACGCCTGTCTGTAAACCCCAGAAGTGTTATGACTTCTGTGGAGGATAAATGCACAAATCTCTGTATTTCTGCTAGAAGATAGACTCTGCTAAAACAGAAATTAAACATATTTACAAGACAGTGAGTTATGACAGAAACCTGACCAGGCATTTCTCAAACCAGCGGGATTCATCCTCTGCTGACAGTGCCACACTCGGAAAGCTGATCTCCAAGCCTGTTGTGGGAAACACAGACTTTATCACAGCACAGAAGTGTGGAAATTCTGATGTTTTCCTAATTTTTTTCCTCTGGGAAAATTAAAATGGCTTTTATTTTTCTTTTCTTTTACTGTGGAACAAGGCTAATGGGCATATTTTTTGAAGGGGGGGGTAGCGGTGGATTTATATGAAAGTTGGTTTCATTGCAGGTCGACTCATCATTGATCTGTACTTGCTTGGGCTGCTATGGCACCTCACCAGTCTCGTCACACGAATGTGTCATCCCTTTACTCGCCTCCCCATCCAGACTAGCTCTCACATGCCAGCTACAGTCGTCTTTCCGCTTGATCTGCTGTGGAGTGGCTTGAAAGATGACTAGCCAGAGTGCAGCATGGGACACAAATGCCCACTGGGAGACCTGTTGAAAGATGACATGAGTCACCTCATTTCTTGTTCCTTATGACATAGTGAAAAGTCCGTAAGCTTCTGCTTGAGTTCACATCCCAGTTATAATTTTCTGATCACTTCAGGGTGATGTCATGGGTAAAAAATGCATGAGTGACTGAAATTAAATTGAAGGCTAGGCTGTTCCTTGGGGCATTATTACATTACTAGAGAGGGAGAGGGGACACAGAGGTTTTTTTCTTTTATCACTTGTGGTATCCTTATTTCTCAAGAAAGGAAGGTCAGCTTTTCCACAGCATCCTGCCATGCTGTTCTCTCTCAAGACATTAAAATACACCTAGCAGCGTACCCCCCGGGCCTGTCTGGTGAGCTCTTCCCTGGCTCCCAAGGTCCTTGGAACAGAGATTCATTAGCCAACATCCCAATGCTGCATGAAAATGGTCACCACAGGCTTGACTCAAATAGTTCATTGCCCAGTGTAGCTATTAAAAAACAATTCATTAAATTGTATGACTAGAAAAATGCTTAAACATGTCAGTTGTTCTAATTTTTCAGGGGGGAAGGAGAAATAGGTTTTTAAAAAACATTAGGCACATAAAAAGACATGATTTTAACCAGATGGCTTTTCAGTCTCAGGTAATTGTTATGATCAAGACAGTCTATTTCTGAGGCACCTCAAGGACAATTTCTGTTCCAAGCACAACCAAATTATGTAGAAACAGAAGGCACTATCTGCGGCAGGTGAGATTCACGACTCTTTTGCGTCATTACTAAGATCACTAAATGTAATGCTATGCTGACTTAAGGAAAGTATAACGATGACAATTATGATTTAAGAACATAACCCTAATTACATTAAAATAAAATAATAATAATATCATTAACAAAGAGCCACTTCTGAAGAGCAATTTTCATTCAGAACCAATTTTCCTGTTCTGGGCAAAAGTCCATCCTAATCACATTGAGAGTCAATACATTACTCTTTGACTTGAGGCAAAGGCACATCAATTCTTGACAGCTTCTGCAGATGCTCTGTCCTTCTGCAAAAAAGCCCTTCAGTGTTCGGACAGGGTGGTTTGCAAAAGGGTTTCATATCACAGTTATTAGGTAAAGTATAAATTCCCTCAGTGGAAAATGCCGTCATCCTCTATAGTGATGTAGTACTCCCTTTTATGCATGAAATGTGTCTCTAACTTGATCTGAAACAGTCAATGGCTTGAGGGAGTGCTCTGTATGTGGCAGAAGCTTTCCATTCTCTGTGTTGCATTTTTAAAGCTCTGCAGACATTTTACCACAGGGCTCTGGTACATGAAGTGGGTTTGTGGCTTCGCTGGGTTTGTTATTTCAACCACTTACAGCAAGGTTGTAAGTCACTAGTGTCTCCCCTTGAGAAGAAAACTCTGATCAGACCCACACTCTAGTATGTGCCATTTCTGTGAACTAACAGTCTAGAAAAAGCAGCTACAGGGGTAAACCAAAAGTTTCACCTAGTCTGCAGCCAGAGGTCTGTACAGACTGTCCTCCAGAGGGCCACGGTTTGTCTGCCCTGTCCTCACACGTGGCTCTTGGCCACGCCCAGAGGCAGACCACCAAACGGGGCAGGCTTTGGTGTGTCCTTGCAACCATTCCTGTGTCCCAGTGGAGACTAAGGTTATTCAGAGCACGTCACTAAGTACTGGCACATGCTGGTCACAGCGCATCTGTATGTCTCAGCTCCACAGGTCACACAAACCAACAAGGTTGAGAGGTTTCTGAATGGGTTTCTCCACTCTCTGTCAGCTTTGCCCCTTCATGTTCCTTTTTTTTCATTAACATCAAGAATGTTTCATTAACATCTTGCATTAACATCAAAAATATTCTCTTGCACGTAGTCCCCTGGCCCCAGCTGTGGTATGGCAAAGTGGCCCCAGAGATGAATGCTGTAAGCACTGGAAGCCCTGTGGCTCCCAACATTGGCCAGACCTGAAGAGACGGCTGAAAAAACCTGATCCATGTTACTAAAATGCTAACTCTATCCTGAAAGCACATTTGCTAACGCACAAGCTGCTTTCCAAATCAGGCAAGCCAGGTCCTGTTCCCAGTGCACAGAGACAAAAGAGAGTCTGAGTCTCAGGGTACAACATTTCTATGAGAAAAACAGGGGGAATAGCGCGGAGGGTTCACATCTGTGACTGTTCACTCAACTATTTTGGCAACAAACCTTACAAAGAATGTAATCAATACGAACTTCAGCCCATATTCATAGCACCCATACTAGAAAACAACTTTTCATAAAAAAACCCTAAAGTTAGAATTCTCTTTGGTAAGCACACTCTTGGAAGGTACCAGAGCTAATGCTGAGACGTGGCTGTAGCATGGCTTTATTTTTTGTGCTGTATGAGTAATAAATTATTCTTTCTACTTTGGAACACAGATTTATTTGCTAAATATCTTCCTATCCATTCAAGTCACACACCACCCCAAGGCTTTTAAACATAATAAATATTTACAATTTAATTCACATCCCACAAGCTAGATTATATTGCTTTTATGGCTAATGATGAACTAGAAGAGACCAAAATACTCTTACGAAAGAAAAGTTACAGGGATGCAGTGAGGATTCTGAAGTTTTAAAAGTTTACAAAGAAAGAGAAAAAAGTCTCAAAGTGGAAAAACATCCTGTCGATATAGTAGCCAAGTTAAACCAGACACTGCAAGGGTAACTTACCATTAGAAATCCCAGAGGTGGTTCTATTTACCAGGGAAGGGATGGAAGGGGTAAGGGAAATTAATATTAATTGGGTTTATTTAACTTGGCCATTGGCCACAAAGTTCAGATAAAGTGCATTTCCCAGCCAACTCTCGTACATGTAAAATTTCACCGTCAGATGTAACTTATTATGTGTTTTGTCACTCCAACACGAAAAAGAAAGAAGTACAAAGCTGTACAAAGGAGCGGTTTCCCTGCTTCATTTGGCCATATTAGATGCTTTCGTTGTGCAAACATACCTGTTATAAATATTTTTGTAACAATCCTGCCATTTGCCATCCAAAATTAAAACTGCAAACATGGCATTCTGACTGCCCTTCTCTGTAACTAAAGGATATGAGCAAAAGCAAATTCTCCAGAGACCTTAATACAGCAGAACCAAGCTTCTTTTCAGTATAGTACTTTTAAAACCTTCTACGATTGCTGGCAGATGAAGGCTCAAAGGTGAAGTGGAATCCCATGAGCAGGGCACTCACTGGGGCTTCCTTTGGACTCATGAATTGTTGCTGGGCTTGTGCACATTTCTTGTGGTCAATCAGACAAAGCTGGGTTGGCTCCCATGAGACATCCTAGATCATGGGAAAACTAGGCTAAATCTTGACCTCTGAGCATGGCAGATGAGGCAGCAAATTTCCACTACAGCAGTGGGATGGGATGGGATGGGATGGGATGGGATGTTGGGTTGACGGTTGGACTCGATGATCTTAGAGGTCTCTTCCAACCTTAATGATTCTATGATTCTATGATTAGTGCTCTCTCTAAACAAAAGATGGGTAACTTATCTCCCAGCCTTGTGCTGTAGACTACTTACTAAGCTGTGTACTGCCAAGAGGATACAGCTTTGGGGGAGCTGCTTATTTTTATTGTAGTTTGCAGAACGTATAGAGCAATGACTCATGCTGAAACTTTCTTCCCCTCTCTTTAAATTGGTTTCTTGTCACTTTTATGGAACAGAATTTATTTGGCACTTTTAAAAAAATGCAAAAATGTCTCCATGCTGGTGCCCTCATTACACTGCACTGTGTGTTATCTTCTGACTTCGTTTTTCCGTGTCTGTTCTTGAAGCGCGGTGCCAGTGGGAAGCTGCACTCCTGACATAAAAGGCTTTTTAGGGGTGAAAAAGCCTCTGTGTAAGAGAACAAACTGCTGTTTGTTGTCTGAAAGCACTCTTGAGAAAACCTTGGCAAGAAACTTGCTCAGAGAGCAAGAGAAGAGCAGGTCAAGCTGGAGGAACATCCGAGCAGTAGTGGAATGCATGGGGTGAAGTTACATATCTGGCAAGCTAGGCTTTGGCTCAGAGCTGCGGTACGTTCCCCTGTGACAGCTTCTCTGCCTGTCACCTACTGTAGGAACCTTTTTCCTGTGCCATTTCCTGAAAAGGAACAACCCAGCTGCCTCATTTACTCAGTGAACACATTTGGCATCCAAAGAGCTTGGATGACAAAGTTTCACTAGCTGCATTTGCCCAGGCAATGGCATTTGGCTGTCGGTCCACCCCTGCTCCGCATGGCCTTCTGCTAGCCTGTTTGTTGATCTGGCCATCGGTAGTGTTATGTTTCAGACTGTTGGAACCATGACTCACAATTTCCTTTCAAGAGGGGGGAAAAAAGGAAAACAAAACCCAGCAATCTTGCTGCTCTTTTACTTGATATGCAAGTACTAAGCTGCCCTTTCCCAGGAAATAGATATATCTTTCGTGCATGGGTCTTGATCCAGTTTTCAGTCAACAACTGGCTGGATAACAAAACATCATGGTAGCTGGCAATGCCTGGCAGCTTTGCTGGCAGCCTCAGCTACCCGCTGGCTTCCAGGGGCGCCTTTGGCTGAAATCACCCTATGGTGCTGGTTTGCAAAATGTTTTCCACCCAAGGCTTACCTAAAACTTTCCCAACATGAAGCCACTGTTTTCAAAGCAGGAAGGGGGAAAGAGGAGGTCTAAACTTAGGTTCCTGTGTCCTTGGTTGGATGTCTGAGTAGTGTATGACTTTCCGAGCAGACTGAATAAACCATGTTTCCAGATCCAGTGAGACCTGTTCAGTCCCAAGAAGCCCATCTGTTAATCCAGGGACTCTGGAAGTGGCTGGAGGAGAGAGGGAGGCGTCCTGAAAACGAGACGAGGGAGGTAGCTAGGGGAAGGTGGCTAGACCAGGCCAAAACCAGGGAATGGATTATGACTAAGATGACTCCTGCTGAGGTGGGAGGCAGAGGACTTGGTGGAAATCACTGCCTGCCAGCATTTGCCATGGTAGTTGTCAGCTGTCCCGAGGCCTTCACGGAAAGGCAGTGGGCTTACAGCAGTGTCCCTCTGCAGCGCCACTGAAACCTCATTCCTCTTCCCACTCCACCCTCCATGCGCCTCCTCAGCTGTGGCTCTGCTCCCCAGTGCACACTGCGCTCACACCGGAGGTGTGAGGGAACACGGTGCTGGGACGGGGTCCTCATGTCCCAGCAGGGGCACAAGGAGGAAAGCTTGTGAGGCACCGCTAATCATGAAGGGAAGGGCAGAAAAGCACAACGATTTTAGACTAGTCTAATTGCAGGTATCCAAGTGTATGAGGCACAGACCGAATCAGCATACTCATTTCACATGTGGGACACGGAAATGCCAATGAGAAATGGCTGTGCCCAGGTCACATGGAGGGAGGGGACAAGGTGAGAGTCCAGGTGAGCCCAGCTCCGTCCCATGCTGCAGCCACCACGGATGGCATGGGAAATGGGCACTCTCTTTGCCTAGCCTTCCCTGTGACCAGAAAATTGCAATCTACAGCAGTATCAGCCTGGCACCTTTCCACCCTGCTGACTACTCAGGTTCAGCAAGAAATTTAAGCACATGCTCATTACTAAGCACAGTAACTGAAACCAATTGGACTATCCATGTGCTTCCAGTTAGGCATGATTTCCTCAAAGTATCTCAGGCAACACTTGCTGCAAATGTACTGCACACTAGGAAAGAAAATGTCTGGACCAATATATACCCAGGAGGCAAACTGTTGCACACTAATCCTAGCCTGCATGCTTCCTCCTGCCTACTGAAAAAGAGTTATTGAAAGCACAGGGTTCAATAAGTTGTCTGTGACCCACACGCTGCTCAGTATTTTACCCTGAGATCATATCCACAAAATGAGCATGAGGGGAAAAAGAAAAAAAAAGGAAAGGAATTCTGCATCCCACCATATTCATCCAAATCTTTGCCAGCATCTCCAAAGAGGAGAGTTTGTTAAACAGAGATTTAAGTTACTAGTAAATTGGCTTGGAGGAAAATAGAGGCTCTTCTGTCCCGTCTTTGAACAATGTTCTGTAGGGTCCTGTGGCAGAGTGGGGATTTCAGAGGCATTGCCTGAGGAGTTAAAGAAGAGGAAAGCAGCAATCTCTTCACTGAGCCTCCGAGTGAGTCAGTAGAAGGATTTATTACTCCATTGTATGCACTGCTTGTAAGTAGTTCATCTTTCTCCCTCTGCCTGTTTATTTGTCTCTTTTACTGTCCCTAATGAAGAATCCTAATGCTATCAAGTCTGAATTACAGACACTTTATGTTTCTAACATTTGTTTTGCTGATCTGCCTTCTTTTCTGGTACTGTTGGCTGCTGAGATGCATTTGACCTGCTGTTGGGAGGAGATACAGATGCTAACCGCATTCTTCACTCCATCTGTTTTCACCATTTGGAATAACTCCACTAAAATTAGTGAAACAGCACTCATACCAAGCTGGTATTACACAGTTTAGAATTGGGACTATAAACTCTGGACAATTTGGATTTTTGCAATTAATAGAAAATCCACCACCCAAGTTTTTCTGTGACACTTTGAAATCAGCCAGAAGTGCTAGGCATTATGTAGGCATAATTTCTTGGGCAGATGGAAAACTGCCTGTAGAAGCATTTGGCGCAGGTTTGCAGGCAAGCAGTGCACTTTGGTATACGGCCGGCTCTTGAAATCTGGTACCTACATCATCTTTGCACCAAGAGAGAAAGCAGGGATCTGAAAAAGCATGTTTCTGGAGCCTCTCTGGATGCTCAAACCTGATGGGAGAGTTCCCATGACAGGAGACACTTCGTGGAGCCAGCAGTAAACGATCCACAAGTTTCTTCAAAGTCAGCAGGACCCCGCAGGGCAGTGTCTGTCCCTTCCTGGATGGCGGCTGTCTTGCTTCCCTCAGTTTTATGGTTTCAAATCTATTTCCATCCCTTACCCTATTTTATGGTTGTGGCTGATAAGATAAATTAGTCTTTTTTTGGGAAGTGTCACAGTTTAGAGAGCACACGGCTGTCAACTGAAGCCCACTGTTCTGTAGGCTTGTCCACTCCGTGACCTCATGTAGCATAAAATAGAAATTAAAATTACTTTAGGACTTGAAAACGCACATGCACCCCCATCAGACATTCCTTCAGAGACTCATGTAAGATCAGAGCAATTGTTTTTTTGCTCAGCATCCCACCCCCCACGGTCCTCACTCGCTGTGGCCTGTGTGCATATCGCTAGCACATGTGCACGCACGCAGAAATGTGGCGAGGGGCAGGTAATTAGCCTTTCTGGAGGGGACATGCCTTTCTCCTGAGAGCAAAACAAGAGAGGTCTGAGGACGGAAGGAGAGCAGATGTAAGTGATCAAGGAGGGAAGCTTGCAGGCGGGACACAAGGGGTAACATCTGACCAGCCTGAAGCTGGAGAGACCGGTACTCACTTCATCTGAGAATACCGAAATGCCAAAGACAACTGATGGATCAACCGAGCTTTCATTAATAGAAAAATTTTCAGATCAGATAGACTATCTGAATGTCTCACTGGGCAAGATTTCTGTCGTATGTGCCGTCCTGCTCTGCTCGTGCCCTGTAATATCACAAAAATGGCCCTCCCCAGGGTGCTTTGGTGGGGTTTGGGGGTGCAGGAGCTTGAAGGGGATGAAGGCTCACTGGGCACTTCCAGGGCAAACCAAGAGCACAATTCACAGCCCTTCCAAACACGCTCACCCCAAGCTGCAGTCTTGACACACAGAGTTGGTCCCGAACAACGGTCGGCAGGTTTTTTCCAAGCCTGTTCACCCATTCCTAATGAAAACGATAAGTCGAGGACAGTAGTTTTCTTTATAACACGACTTTTCCCCCACAGGGTTAGCGCTTGTGCTGACTGTTGAAAAATCAGTCATTAACAGCCAGGAAATGACTTTGCCATCAATCAGAATATTGCTCAGCCATGTTTCAGCTTTTTTCCCCTTTCTCTGCGTAATTATTCTCATCCTCTGCTGATTACAGTTTATAATAGCTATAATTCTCTCAAAATCAATCATTACTTGACTTAACCACAGGGTTACCAGTAGAAACATGAAGGAAGACAGATATCCTGGACTGTTTTTTAATTATTATTCTTATTCAACAACACACAAGCTTTTAGGTAGATCACATTTAACCTTCCTCTT
The DNA here is from genome assembly GCF_000699105.1 of Pygoscelis adeliae. NCBI lineage: Eukaryota > Metazoa > Chordata > Aves > Sphenisciformes > Spheniscidae > Pygoscelis > Pygoscelis adeliae. The sequence continues at coordinate 2,712,738 of NW_008824983.1, read as the reverse complement.
AGCAGTATTAAGCAGCAATTATTTTATTTTAATTTTGTTTTAAATCATGAAGTGTTTGATTACATGGCCGTTCCAGCCATGCCAGGTGTTTTGACAACATGCTACTAGCATGTTATTCTGAGGTGAAATCTCAGTGGTTGTCCTAAATTAAGCCGCCGTAAAAGGACAAATATGTCTTGTTTGCCAACACAGACTCCGCAATCGAAGTAAAACCCAAGTACCTGATTTTTTTATTAGGATTATAGGTAAACACTGTTAAATCAAAGGATGGCTTACTTTCCTGTAAGGCAAATTTTGAGTATACTAAATTAAAAGCAACACTTAGATTTAAGAATCACGTTTTTCCTGAACAGAGTGGAAATGTATAGCTTACCGCACACAATCATATTCCTACTACAGCTGAACAATGGGTTTCTGTTATTCCGCTTGCACCATGTGTTAACTTGACACCACTTTGTCTCTAATCATTTTCTCTCACCCATATATTCAGTTAGTTTCCCTTACTGATTATGTGGGTCTCTCATGCAGAAAAAAAGAAATATTTAAAAATTGAAGGAAATAATTATATGGAATAACCAAAATTGGAAGCTGGACTGAAGAGCAGGTGTAGAGTCTGAACTGACTTTTAAGTTAAAATAAAGTCTTAATTTCAAATAGACCTTTTTTTTTTTTTAATTTGGGTGAGGAAAAGTAATATATGAGATTATAGCATTTGATAGGCAATAGGAACTAAGTCAAATGTTTCAAGCCTCCTGTGTATAAGGGTATGACATAGAAATACACAAAGGAAGCCATTTTCCACAGAGAACATTATGATCCTACAATTCCATATATATTCTTGCACAAAACCTCTTCAGACATTTTTTGTGAACTATTTACATACCAATTTCCATGTGTAATGGCCATGTCATACGTCTGGCTCCTCTTTATTTACCAACGTGCAATGCACAGTATATTATTTTAAATTTTGACCTGATGAACGGGACATCTACACATTTTGCTTACCAGGGCAAATCTGGGGGAAAACTCACAGCAGTTAACATACAAATATGGTATACACATGAATTGTGCCTGTTATAACTATTTGCACTAAGGAAACCAACTGCTCTGGTGTGTTGAAACAGAGGACACGCATTACTGGAGACAGGTTGCCAGTCTCAGATCTTGAATAGCAAATTCTGATATTAAATAACTAACTGTGCTGGTACTAATGTTCCCCTGTATTGTCTCAGATTTGTTCATAAGATTGGTAGGAAATTTTGGAACAAGAACTAAATGAAAGAGGTCCTGTTTTATCCACCCTTTCTTTATAATCGCGTGCTCTTGCGTTTTAGTGAAACCCCTTTCTCTTCTCAGCTGCCCCAAACACGGGTGCAGCGGGGAAGTGTCTGTTTGAGACCATTTTGTCAAAAAAAGAACAAAGGAAAGGACCATGTTTCTTTGGCAGATAGCATGACTGCAGGCCTAGCCATTAGTAAAACATCACTTGGACTGCGTAGCCCATCTAGTAAAACACTTTTTCTCAGCCTGGTCCGAATTCTGGTTGGGTCACTGAGGCTTCCTAGAGACCCCAGTGGCCCTCAGTGCCGGAGAGGTGGACGGCGCCCGGCGAGCCCTGCCTCTCGCAAGGAGCTCTGACACAACCCAGGGGTCTCTCGGTCGCATGAGAAATGGTTTGTAGGCTCAGGGCCCCAGGGGCCATTATTTCAAAGTCGCGCAGCCATCGTGTAGCCGCACGAAGCACCTCCTGCGGTGTCTGTGCCTTTCAAGAAACAAAGCTGTGTTGTGAACTATTGGCGATGTTAATAGCTTTCTTCCCTCTAGAGATTTGCTCCTGCTTTGGCCCCAAATATTTCAAAATAGCTGAAGCTGGCAGTAAGAGCCATGGGAAGAAAAAAGTGATGCATGTTAATTTCTGGTTTAGACATGATGAGAATTTCATTCTCTTCATTAAAATTCCCCAGTGCCGATGGGATGCTCCTCTGATTCATGAACTATACCTTGTAACGCTCCTCTGTGAGAGATCATATATGCAGCCTGATGTCTTTAAACAGTTTTCCTCTCCTTCCAAATATTCCAGTTATCATTCTTCTGATACATAACATGCTCTCCTTCCAGTTAGATGGTTGCACATTTGTGCAGGAATTTCAGGGCATGTTTGTAATTTCCTATAAAAAGACTGAAGTTACCACAAATGGCAGCATCATGTTTACTCATCATGAAATGGAGAGACAGAGTGAAAGGTTTGCAGAGGAACCTGCTACTGGTAAATAGAAAAATAAAATGCAAAAGCAAACTGGGATTCAGACTGACATGGGGACGGGTTGGGGGAGCATGGAAGCACATTTGTGTGCTCTGCAGAACAAATAATCCCATCTAGTCATCCTGAAGGAAAGCCTGAGGAGGACAGACAGAGGGGCTCAATTTCCGGGTAACCACATCGGTTGTTAAATGCCTATTAAAAATATCTCATCTGTGGGAAGCTACGGTGTTTTGCCACTCAGAAACAACAGCTATATATGCTTATGCTATTTTTGCTTAGACAAAGAGTGGAAAACTTGCATTTAACATGAGCAAAAGTAAAATCCTCATAACACAGCACTGTGTGGTCTCTCCTTAACCTGCTTAATCAACTTAGACCATAGCAACTGCTTTCCAAACATACAAATAGAGCTCTTAGATATCTAGAGATAGAGACAAAGGCATCAAGGATTCAGAGTAACAGGCTGCAGAGGTTAATGTTCCCTCCCACCCTGCAAAGAGTATTTTTATTCTGCTGTGATTTTTAAGATAAACATAGAAGACAAACATGCAGTATTTTTTCCACTGAGGAGCCATTTCAGGAGCACTACACTCCCTGCGCCATGAAATGCACTTCTCAAAATCTGAGCACAATGACACTGGAGCAGTGTGAAGCAGGAATCGGAAACTGATGAAAATCAGGATCAGACTCATTCTCTGTCGAAAAGGCAGCACACTGCAAGTACAAGTCGATGACCAGGTTTTTTGACTTTAACAACCTGAAACCGAACACCATTCATCCAAGGAAAATAAGAAGACCAGAAGCCCACTATGGTCAACTCAATGTGGAACTGACATCAACACAAAAGCGCTTAATAGCACACCAGTGCAAGGGATGCGCTAAAAATTCCTGAAGAGAGATACTGGGTCAACTGAGCAGAGGGGAAGGGTAAATACAGATGCCATAAGGACAACTCCCAAATGTATGTGAAAGAAGTTTGAGGTTGGGTGTGTATTTCCATTGTCTGAGTACTTACCAAATATTTGCAGAGGACCAGATCACCAGTAGGTATAGACAAGTGAGGTTCTGCTGAATGGTTCTGGTGACCATTTATGTGTTTGTTTTGAAATGAGCATGCTCCATCATACCAACCCCGCTGCTGTGAGTGTGGTGTAGGGTCAGCCGTCACCACCAGCCTTTCCCAGGGAATGGAGACAACTGAAGAAACCACATTTGTCCTGAGAAGTTACCTAAAGGCTTCCGAAGAGTAGCATGGAGACTTACATCTGGACTGTACGTTCATTAGGGAAGAAGCATGCAGCTTGTGGAGCAACAGGATGAGGTGTGAATGGTAATATTGATTAATTTTGTACCAGACAGAACTGGTACGCATTAACTCAATTTCATTGCTAGGTATAAGGAAGAGCAAAGCTCAGCAAATTGGGAGGTCAGCGTTGTTCAAATCACCATGCAAGATGAGTAATAATCACAGCCCCATAGTAACCTCATTGATTCACATTGCATAGCATCACCATGAGCAGATCCCATGGGAAGCCCTTGTCCCCTGTCGTCTGCTTTGCCAGGAGACATTGTTCATCCTAGATGAGCATGACCTATGTGACTTATTACAAAGAATAACCAAATACACCTCTCAGTCTACCACTCTCTTTCACCACCTCCACTGTCACTGTATACTCTGTGTTTAAAAAAAAATACACATCACCCTGAGGTTTAAAATGCCACGTTGAATCTCACTGTGATGAACTCCACCAGTGCTGGGAGAAAGCTGACTCTCAGCCTTTTCAGATCGAGAAGCTATGCTGAGAGCCTGAGAAGCCAAGCCCAGGAGCTTGGTTATCAGTGTACAAAGCTGTCATCATACAGAGCAGTATCACTGAATGATAGGGCAAGCCTGTGAAAACAGATAGAGTTTCCCTAAAAACCCTACCTAAAAAAAATACAAATCAGTGGTAGCAATCACACTGCATTATTCTTTAAGTCACCTATTTAAAGTCAATTCTTTTTTTCTAACTACCCTAGGGTGCCGCATATGTTTTCAAGTATAGCTATAGAGTGAGGGTGTTTTTGTGCCAAGTACTAAGGACCACACAGAAGAATCTGCAATTAATGGCATTTCAGTGTTCTGCATTGCTGATCTACTTAACAATCCATTTTCGAGGACATTTTAAAAGTTGTTTAGCTGACTGCCAAAAATGAGGATCATTAAAAATAGATTCGCAGCTGTTTGGGAAAGCTGAGATACAATTTTGTCTTCATTATGCCTTATTGCAGATGTTATTGATTTAGTCTCACTGCATTTCAGTGGGCAATATCAATTCACGCTGTCTTTGACTTTGGAAACTGGGAATTCCATTTATTCTTATTTTTAGAGCTCACAGTATAGCAGGAGGGAAAATAACCATGAAGTAAATTTGGGAGAGAGCCTCTGTGCGCCAGCACCATTGTGCAGGTGATCGGAACTGATAAGCTCATCAAATCATCCCCACTCTGTGAGCCTCAGATTGCAGCAGAATGTGTACAAAACATGCCCTGAAACTAGTACGTGAATCTCATGTGAGAAGGGCCTAGAGTCTTAGACCAAATACTGCAGATCAGAGACAACAAAGAAAAGTGTGGATGTGATCATATGCTATCTTAATGATACTACTGCTTTTTTTCATTATTAATACACTATTTTCATTGCAAGTTGGCACTATTCAGAATAATAATTTACAGTGAAGTATCCCTAAACATACAATATCATTGCCAAACACAGAAGAAAGTCACTTTCTGCTCCAAGGAACTTTCATTTACTGAGAGTTTTCACATGCAGCTGCAGAAACTGGGTCTGTGTACATATAGGTATATATATGTTTGTGTGTATGTATATGTAGGATCAAATGCTGCTCTTTGTGGCATGTGTGAAGATTCAACTCAACTCTGTCACAATCAGCTTAACCAGGAGCAGAAGACTAAATTCCCTGGTATTTGATCACTAGCGTAGGAAGCCTTCAAGAGCTCCTCCAGACAGAAATTGCATAAATAATTCCTGGAGTTTTAAATAAAATGCATATGTAAAAGCACAAAGGACAACGAGTAAAAAGAAAAACGGTAATAATAGCATAACCACTGAATTATGCATTAAATAAACCTCTCAGTCACTCATTCTCAACACGCACTGCACATACATGGTTTTGATTGTGTAACACATTTAATGTTGCCCTTTCGGATAGAGAACAAACTGCAAATAGCCTTCCTCTGTCCAACCAGTTACTTTAAACAGTTGTGCCTCTTAACACCCTCACACTGACTTCAGTAAGCCTTCTCACTCAGCCAGGCTTTAACGCTTTGTAGCCATTTTCAATGGAGTGAAAGACAACTAATGCTGCAGCCCTCTTCTTTATTGTGCCGAAGAGGACCCACACATGACCAGCGTGTGGGTTGGGAAAGCAGCTGTGGCATTGTTAGCCAGCACTCGCTTCCCACATACAGTACTACCCAGCGATGAATGAACCCACCACAGACAATTGTCACCCACGGCATTTCTAAGGAGCTCTTTGTCTGCTTCCATCGCTTAATCCAACAGACTTCCCAGGCTAAAATTAGCACTGTGCACACTGCTGATTGTCACCTTAGGAGTGTTCATCTCTGAAACCGTGGTGTGGGACAGTCTGCTGCTTCACCTGAGCACAGATCGATTTGCAGCAAAGGGACAGGCATTTTGCAGTGAAGAACACCTGGTTTTGGTAATCCCACAAAATGCCATTTTTCTCCAGAATTGCTGAGAATGCTTGAAATTTCGCAACCTCCAGAAGACCTTCCTAAAGGGCTGGGGACTGTAAAACCCACACTAGTATTGGCAAGCCTTCAACTATAGAGGGTCTCTGCGCATGAGTAACTGCACACAAATGAACGTAAAGGAATTCACAGATTGTCTCATCGTGTCTTAAAAGGAACCCAAAGCTCTTTACAGACCACAATATATCTCACACCCACAGAAGGTCCTCTCTACAAAAGGACTTTACACACTGAAGCCTGAATTGGGAGCATCTCAGAAGAACAGAGAGCTGAATGAGCCCTTGCAGCACTGAGCCCTCTGCTACTACAGAGACAAGTAATCCAAACCCCATGCTTTGCTAATTTAATTCTTTATCCAACAGAGTAGAGTGCTGAACTTAAAGCATAGGAGCTTTGAAGGGAAGGAGGACGATTCCTGTGCTTAGGTTCATGTGCTTTGCTGCTTCAGGTTTTGGCCAGCCACCCTGCATTAGGGGTATCTATGGCCTCAGGAGATGCTGTGAGCTGATATAACTCACTTCAACCAAAAGAGAACTGCACTTTTCTTCCTCACTGGTCCCATTCTTGGCCATGTGCTCCCATCACTTGCCATGTGCTGGTGCTGATGCTCATCAGACTAAAACCTGCATGACAGAGGGGTGGAACGGCATGGTTAGGGGAGGAGGACAGGCAGGTAGAAATGGATAGAAAAGAAGAAAGGCCTCTTGTCTTCTATAGGTGTGAGTCTTTCATGGGACTTGGCTTTCCTTTGAACTGATGCCGACATGTGATTGTCATCAACAAGACATGGAGAGAACTGAACATCAAGATCAGCACGTTCAGCATTTTTTCAACTAAATATGTGAATTCTGACCAAACCCCCACATCTTTACAGAAGAAACTCTTTCAGCCAAGACATATAAATGTGTAAGAGAGAATGGATGTATAGAGCTATACTGTGTTTGCAGCAGCATAAAAACTCTCGGGCAGCACAGCCTGCTTCCCTGTGCTTTGGCCTCAGCTGGCTCAAAGAAGGTGGACATGGTCCTTGCTTATTTGCTGACACATAAAGAATCAAACCAACACTTAAAAACATGAGTTGCTATTGCCTTAACTTGTAGCTCAAGGCTGTGACAACATATCTCTGCTGCAGATCGGTGCTGAGCGGTGTCCTGTTGGCCCTTGCTGTGTGTCACCTTTCTAAGCCTCAACAGACAGTAGTAAAGGGCTATACTCATTACTCTTCACTCTGGCTCTAGCCCATAAGCCCAAGTGTGTTGGCCATCTAGTCCAGTCCTAAACCTTTCTTGGTTTGCCTTTCACCATTACTCTAAGCCTGTGAACATCACCAGTGATCTTGCAGCATAGGCTGTGGCCATTGTTTTGGGTCCTTATTTGATTGTTGGATCTTGCCCTAGTCACTTCTACACGTAAGCCTAAATGTGTAGCTCTTGGGAGCTCTGTGTAAGCATTTCCTAAGTGTTTGTGTGCACTGCACTGCAGTATTCAGCTGGACCACATGGACTTTCTCTTCAGGAAAATATCTGAGGTTCTCTGACCCATCCATCTTTGTGCTCAGTTGCTATCTGATCTGTGGGGGCTCCACTGCAGTGTTCCCACACTGTCAGGCAGAGCTGCCTTCCTTTTTGTTTTGCACTGATTAACAATGTCTTGCCTCTCCTGACTCCCAGCTTCCCATTGCTTTGCGGTTACTCTGTGTTCAAATTCGCATTCAAAGCTGAACTGGTTTTGAGCTCTGCTGAGGAATTCTGTGGTCTGACGTCTGAGCACAGAGTCATATCAGCCAGACCTTACCAAGGGCACAGTGATGTCTTATTCTCAGTCCTTGCCTGAGTGTCCTTCAAACAGCATCATTCTTGCTTGGAAATGGAGTAAAAAATTAGTATGGCTAATAGCACGATGATTATTCAGGATCAGGTTCCTAACTCATGATGCAGTCAAGTGGCTCCTTTTGTGTTCTTCTGTTCACTCTGCACACACTGCACTGTCCCAAATCTGCCATTCTTCAGGCAACCATGGATCTTCTTTTCATCTGTCTGTCTTCCCCATGTGAGAAGTATGGACACACCACATAGTAGACGACCCTTCTCTCTGACATTTAGACAACTGCCGTGCAGGTGTATACAGATAAACTAGCCCCTTGCAGATCCTTGCACAGCCAATGGAAAGAAATAATTTTAAAACACATCAAGTTTGTTTGGAGAAGTACTTTAAGACAGAGCACATAATGATCTACAGTTCACTGGCAATATTGACTACATCTTCAGTGACTGAAAAAAGAACCCAGAGTCTGGATGTGGAGTTCAATGAGATGATCCCTCCCATGACACCAGCTCTGAAATTGCTTAGCACTTTCAAAAAAAACCCCTCATCTTGTGTTCTCCTGCCTCAGCAGAAAGGACTGACTCATCTGCTGCTGCATTTGCAGCTGATGATTGTCCCAGTACAAAAGTACTAAGCATTTTACTGCCTCCAGTACCTTGTTGTGTTTGATGCTAGATTTGACTGTCTAGCACTACCTTTGAGAAGGGCTTTTAGGCAGGTTGATAGATTGTGTCTTTTATTGCATAAAAGATTCGTGAAGCCTCAGTAGAGACAACAAGCAATGTCATTTTCTCTCATTCCAGTCTAATGTCGAGTGCAGTCCACAATGGCTTATTCACCACACTGCTTGTCAGAAGGCACATTTCACTACCAGCCAAAGGCAAACTGGTGAAATGTTCCCATCAAAGATGCACGGGGAATGGGTCATTCTCAGCCCAGACATTTCCCCTTTCTGTATTCACGTCATCTCTACTTACAAACGCTACAGGCTGATGGCTTCAGAGCAGTGATGCTGCTAGATTTCCTTTCCCAGTATCACCCTTTACCTCATGTTGCTCCACAGAGTAGCTATGTTTTATGGTATGTGCCTGGCTTAAGCGATCTTTATGATTTCAGATGCCCATCTGGGGCCTCTGACTAACCCCACCATGTGGCAGCTGCCTTATGGCTTTGCAGTACTCTGCTGCATGTGCAGAGCATCTGGACTTTTCCACGGATTGAGGCATTTCCTGAAAGGGCCTGGGTGTGTCTCAGAAGAACGGAGCTCAGTAGAGATTGCCAGATGCCCAGACGAGCTGGCCTCAGTCTCCTCTGCTGCCTGTAGTCTGTGGTCGGCCTCACACCCCTTAGCAGCAGCCATAGCTTGGTATCACAAGACCACCTTGCCTCTTGCTCAGATTTCACTTTCCTCAGTGATATGATTTTCATTGATGAAAGACAGCTGATGCTGGTCCTACTAGGGTCCTGCTTGTGCCCACTACCTGCCACAGGTACAGCAAGCTCAGCTGGTCTCCTGTGACCAGACAGGACCGGGCAGGGGATTTATTTCACTGCTGTGCTCAGTGCATTAGGGTGAGCCCACTCAACATCTCACTTCCCACAACTGTGCTCTTTAAATACCCCACACGAGTGTTGGAGGATGTAATGACTCTTCCCTCCAGACCCCGGCCGGTTCCAGCTCACCAGAGGTGCTGGTATGACATTGCAGCTGATCCCGATCCAGCTGGCACCCAAGCAGCCTCTGAGTCTGTGGGGGCTGGGTGGCGGGCAGCCCTCTCCCCTGTCTGCAGTCCCATGAAAGTCACGGTGCAGAGCTCCTCCTCTCCAGTGGATGTCTGTCTGTCTGTCTCATCACTGCCTGAGTTGCTGCTATTTTATTTCCTGAAAGAAGAGCTGCTCTGAGGTACGAAATGGTCCTGCTTCTCTCACCTCACATATGACAGCCCTCAGACGAGGCCGGTCCATCACCGTCCTGCCTGTGATGAGGCTGTACATCCACCTGGTGTCCAAACAGTGAACTGATGGTCTGGTTTCACTCCCCAGACCCCGGGCAGTGTCTCCCTTTCTCCCTTGAATACAGGTCTTACGTGTGCCTGTCAGGGAAGGCACCTGGGAAGACCTACCTCAGCAGGTCTCTCACTGCGGTTTTGCTTCTTTCTCTGGGTAGATCAGCTGCTCCCTAATTGTAGGAAATGTTTCTCAAAGATCAGACATTTTTACTGCAGAAATACCATGTAGAAAGACAGGTCCCCTAGGCAATGGTGTGTTTAAACGAGGCCTTTCTGATTTCAAAGTTGCAAGGCAGAGTTTTGGCCCTGTATATACCCCCTCCCCCAGCTGTCCTGCCCTCAGGTGAAAGCAGGATCTCTCCAGCCACTCTGCCTGGGGTCACGGTGGTCATCAGCTCTTCCTCACCCAGCGTTTGCTTCTGGTGACTGTATCTCACTGACTTCTCGTCCTTGCCTTTCGCTTATACTTTTTAATCTCTCATCACCCTTTGCAGCACATTTGGTGTAATCTGTTTGCACTTCCATTGTTTCCATGCTTCTGAAACACTTCTTAATCTGGAAATGCAGCATTTTCTCTCGTCAGAGGACCAAAACCTGCCTTTGCTTTTTATGCAGAGGACGGTTCAGAGGACCTCCAGCCGGACCTCTTCTAGCATTCAAGCCAGGAGCACCCACCCACACTCCCAGTCTGGCCCCTGGATCTCCCAAAACATTTCTTCCTCCAGAACACGTTTCAGGGTCTGTGCAGGTGTTACCCATGCAGCATACGTCCTGACGTCCAGGCCGCATCCCTGATCTATCCAAGCTGTTCTAGCTTTAGCTACAATGATTTTTCTTCCCCATTTGCAAACATATTTACTTTTCTGATTCCCCACAATTAAAGCGATGGCAATCCTGTTTAATTCCTGCCACACAAAACCCACGCTCCTCAATCAGAATGACAGCACTTCTAAGCTTCAGCTCAAATTAAAATCGAAGCCTCGTCGCTGCCTCTTTCAGAAACCCGGAACCACGACAGCTACAAAGATTAAGCTAATTAATAACAAAAAAAATAAATAAATGCCGCCGCGGCTCGCAGACGCACTTTGCGGAGCGGCAGAGGTAATAAATCCCG
>NW_008824983.1:2693302-2701505 GCF_000699105.1 Pygoscelis adeliae | reverse complement strand
CGGCTGCGGGGGGGAAGCGTCCTCCTGCATTGGCAAGTGCGTTACAAACCGGTAATAAAATAACCAACTTTGGGGCTTGGAAGGATTTTTTGTTTTATTTTCCTCTGGTTGATATGTTTCTTTGCACTCTCCTTTGCAGTGTTTCTCTTAGAAATCTGCGTGGGAGGCGCGGTGACAACTGTAAATGCCCGGCCTGGCTGCAGAGCATCGACAGGCGGCGGGCGCAGGCCGTGCTGGAGGTGGTCACACATGCATCCACGTTGCTTGCCCACTGTCCCGTTAATGGAGGTGCTGAAGCCCCTCAACATCTGTAAGCCAACAGCCCGATTCCTTTAATGCAGGCGAGGTGTGCTCAGTGAGGCTCTGGGACAAGGGAATCCTGACATGCTTTTGCAAGAGAAGCACCGTCTCCTGGGAGCTTGAAGGATGTCTGGGCACCTGCCCGGCTGCCACATTCCTCCCGGGCAGGGGCAGGCATGGCCTTGTTACTGTGACTTCCAGTCCACTGATCAGGCAAATCCTGACTTTACACCAGTGGTGCAACGACTTTACGGAAACCTGGCTCCGGTTCAACCTTTTCATTAACTACATTCAGGTGAAACATCTGCTTTAAAAAGCAGATATTATCTGTAGCCTAATTTCTGTTGGGAAAGAGCTTACCTTAAACGCTGACAAGCAATGACAACCCCTATTATATATGTATTACACCACCGGTAGTAAAACTGACCAGTAAATCAGTATAGGCAAGACTGGTCCACTGAGGTACAGAGTAACTGATTAGGAGTTAGACTGAATAAAATAAAAAAAATTAAGCCTGGCTCAAGCCTCAGGCCAATTTGTGTTCCAAACCTTTTATTATTTTTTGCAAATATAAACACAATAATTACATCAGCATGGGAAGGAAGCTCTGTTTGGTTCCCCTCCCCACCAGCAAGCTTCTTGCTTGGGCTGGGATTAATAAATACATCATAAACCCTGCCTTCCCCTTTCCCCCTTTGCCCCCCAAATCCCTCGGCCTTTTGAGACAGTATCGATCAAGCAAGGGTCTCAAAATGCTTTGCAAAGGTGGGCAGCTGAATTATTGCCTGCCTTGCCTGCAGATGAAGCTACAGGTCTGGCAGGGAGCTTCTTCGGAGGTCGGGGGAAGGCAAGAGGTAGAGGAGATGAGAAATTTCAGGAAGGTGAATGTCCTTTGGGGCTCAGGACTCACTGATGAGCAGGAGGAGGAAGCAGTGTGTCAAGAGAGTGGGACGATAGAGGTGAGCGAGTAGGGCGTGATTGAGTGTTTATGGGTCCCCCTGTGCCGCAGGAGCCGGCTGCCTCATGTCCCTGCATGGCATTCGTCTTCCTGAACCTCCCACGGGGAAGCGGCATCTCCGTTTTGCAGACAGAGAAACAGAGGATGGCGAATGACTGACCAGGGTCACGAAGACAGCCCGTGGCTGGGCTGGAAATTGAATTCTGGCCACCAGAGCAAGGTGGATAAGGAAAAGGGGAGAGGCAAGGGGAGGGAAACCTAAGAAGCTGTGGCTTTTAATGGTGGAAAAGCACTGGGACTCTTGGGGCCTTCTTCAAACAGCATGGGAGTCTGCCTCTTGCCAAAAATACCAGTTGAAAATACTGGCATTCTTATTTCACTGCAAAGAGATTTGTGGACAAGACTTGGTCTCTAAACCACAGCAAAAAACACACAGGAAAAACAAAAGCAATCCCAAGTCTACCTGGCAAGAAAAGTATTGACCCAAATCTCAACCACATGGCACATGGGATGTCGTGTATACAATGGTCTTCATGATTTCGTAAGTGTTTGGGCCCATTGAGCATGACTGCAGATGACCTTACCCTACAAACGTGTGGCTGACTCCACTGGGGCAGGCTGAATGAAAGAGCGAGCCATAGGGTAATAGGGAGCAATGCTGGGTGCAGCCCTATAAGGGACACAGTATAAGGGGCTTCTGCACATGCAGCTGAAGGCAGCAAAGTCCTTTCCCAGCCCACTGTAGCAGAGACAGCTGACAGTTCTGCAGATGTCTCACGTTGCCCCAGTATTCCATCTGAAGCCATTGCCACCTGGACATGCATGGGTGCAACGCCAGCAGCATGTGGCATGCTCCTTCAGGGAGCAAGCCTCTGCCAGCCTCGGAAGAACTGATTGGGTTTAGAGTTATACCAAGCTAGGTATATTGGTGAGGAAGTTGTATTCCTCAGAGTCTGCTGGCAAGGCAGGGAGTCCTGCTGCAAATGGCACCACAGCACAAGGTAAGCAGCTGTCATGGTGGCAACAGAGTTCATTTCCCATCTCTTCAGCAGCCCAGGTTTTTCCAGTTCTAAATTGTTTGGGTGCTGTTCATGCGTCTCTCAGCAGAGCTGCTTGCTCCATCGCAAGAGACTATCAGTGAGATGTCTGCAGCCATAGCAGAGCTAGAGAGCTGTCACTTGTCAGGACAAGAGGCTGAGTGCTGGCCACTACAGAGGAAGGCAAGGAACAGGACAGCCACCAGATGACATGACACATCGCTGGGGACACTGTGAAAGGCAGTGAAGGGTCTCTTTCTTATGAACTATGGTTTATTTTTCAAAGGTTTGGGCTACTCCAGCCACTGCAACTGGGAGGGACCTTGCCCTCGGTCAGACTTGTGACATGCAATTCCCTGGTCGGTTTGGTAGTGCCTCACAAATCCTCATCCAGCTTCCCCCTGCCTTCAGCTTACTGATTTGGGAAGGCTTTAGCAAGCTTACTTCATTTTTTTTTGCTGGAAAATAAAAAGCATCTGCCCACTCATCATAGATTGGATCTTCTTGTAAGTCAGAGACCCTGCAAGCTGCTCATACAAACATTTGCAGTGACACTAAGATGAAAGGAGCTGCATCTGGCCCACTCCACAGCCTGTTGTTTAAACAGCAGCACACAATTCATACACTGTAGTTACAAAATAGTAATGTGCTTTTAATTTGCATGGAGTGAACCCAGGAAACTGTAATTAGAAAGAGAGTTTCTGGAAATGCAACAAGGAAATATTAATACCGTGCAAAAAGCAAACCAAAGCCTCCAGCCACACAGAGATATGCTGTCTAAAACATTGCGTTAGCCAGTTTTTTTCTCTCTTAATCCAATAGGACTGCATCTCTGGAGCAATCCTTTGTGAACATTTAGCCTCCTTGACCATAAATCTTAGCCATTTGACACCCAAGTTATTAAATTATATTTGTGTTGTTATATCATAACATGATGCTTAGCCATATATCATGCCCCCAAGGCTAGCACAGAACCGGCAAATGGTAGAACAAAGCTCCTCCTTCCAGATCCTCTTTAAAGCTGAGAGAATCACTGTAACCTGCTGGCAGCACTGGCCTGCATTTGGATTTGTGTTTGATTTCACTTAGAAGTAGACCATGTAACATATGCATATTGTCTAGGTCATTAAAATACGGCTACTTTTACAAGGAGAGACAGATCGCCAGCACTAACACATAGTCATTTCTTATTACAATTCTTAATTGGGATTTCAGAGGGATCATAAATGTTGTGTCATGAGTAATAAAATGTTGGGGACTGAACAGAAGTAAGAAAAATAATCATGGCATTGAATTATGTAAAGTTTAAATTCCACTGCATGGTCCTGGGAGCGTCTTCAGAAGCAATCTCTCCCCCCCATGCGGATGGAGGGATGTCTCATTCAAACACCATATGGATGCTGTCTAACAGCTCCTATCAGTCGATTGTATGCTAAGGACCAGCTGTGGTTGCCTAGCAGTTTCTGCCTGTTGATTGACCTTCCCCAGGGTGTAGCGCACATGACAGTCAGAAATCAGAAAATTCACCCCAAGTAGGGCAGTGCTCTTTATGGTGAATTACAAAGTCAGTGATTTGCCTCTTGACATTGGGGATGAATAAAACCATAACGTCTTGCCTCGAATCATATTACGACTTCTTGTGGTTGGTCCCAGTTGCTCTCACACCTTGTGCTTCATTTGTGGCTAAGGATGTTTTGGATCTCTGGGGGCTAAAAGTCTTCATGGTTAGCGCTGACACTTCCAGATTCACTTTTAGCTGTGGTGCCAGTATGTGTGTGGCCACAGATGTTTTACAATTGCTGCAGGCACCTCCAGAGAAGCCTTCACAAAAAGCTCCTGCCAGGTGTCCTTCTGCCCCTGTGAAAGAAGGAATATGGACAGTTCCTGACACCCAACAGGGGAGTACCACACCCAACAGTTCTTACATCATTTTCTCATTGCTCCAGTGTTTTGCATGCAAATTTCTTGCAAAGTGATTTCTCTAACAACCTCAAAATCTGTACTAATGTTTTAACAGAGCTTTCCCCATTACTATAATATCTTTCCAGTCATCAATTCTTGGGGCTTATTATGTGAAAATTAGAAATACATTATTACCAGAAAAGCCATTCTTTCAACTGCACAGACATTTACAGCCTGACATAATCTCTTAAAATCTGAATTGTTTGCAATGAAACAGACCTTTTTTTCTTCATGAAGATGTCAGAGAATTTCAATTTCAGCTAATTCTTGCAACCCTAATGAGTTTCTTTCTCTAAGGAACTGGCAATGGTCTTTATGCTATAATAGTTCCAGGAACAATTGGAAACTACTTAGACAATAACATAAGGGTTTTTAGATCAATATCACTTTTGTAATGTAAAACTTCTGCCAGATCTGAGTATCTAAGCTGTTCTCTTTTCTTTTTTTTTCTTTTTTTTTTTAAATGAGGATTTCCCTGAAAAGTTCTTGTGCACTGAGAAAGCTTGATACAATTATGCACAGCAAGAGGTGACAAGCAAGAAGTTAATGGAGAGAGTCCATAATATGATACCTGGAAAGTTCTAGTGTTGTGGCATTGTAGGGACGATTTCCAAATAGAAGACCACTTCTGTCATGCATTTTGAATGCTTTACTTTGTGTGCTGTAAGGACTGCACGCTCAGTGAGTCTGATTGGACTCACATATGAGCCTATTAGAGACATCCCCTTCTGTTCATATTAATCAGTTTAAGAGTGATTTTATTTGTGTAGATTGAAGCTTGCATTGACAAAACGTGGGTTTTTTGCTGGCAAGTTAGGTTGACTGAACTGTACTACGCCCAAAAAGATAAACCTTAACTCAGGTGGCAAGCACATGCCCAATCCAAAAGTTGCACCAGTCACTGGAAAGAATTCCTGGACTTCAAGGGTCTTCATATTTGGTCCAAGGAAGGAGGGTACACACCTGCTGTCATGAAACTTATGCTGCCTGTCTTCACGTAACTATTTCTGAACTGATTTCTTGTTCTCCACATCAGCTCTTAGCCTTTTTTCTTTCCTCTGCAGAAATGCCAAGCTCCTGTTCATTTCAAGATTTCTAGGGCTCCAGATTCAGTTCCCTGGGTGATACTGCAACGTGCTTCCTGGCATTTCAACCATATGCCATACTTCTCCAGAGCAAAACTGCTCAAGGTCTACATACATTTGAAAGCTTTAGGATTTCCTTTGAACTGCTGTGAAACTAGAGGATACCCTGGGTGGTTTTCAGATATCTGTATTCTTATGTGAAAGAAAAGCATGGGTACCTCCCATACCATATTTCTGAATGGAAGAAAAGTAGTTCTGAGGGAAATGTCTATAGACTGCCCCAAAGCTGTTTGAGATTTATCAGTCCTGCACTGGGCAGGATCCTACTCTCCTTCTACATGTTGACCTTTTTTTTTTTTTTGGTAATGTCTTTGGGGAAGGTGCCGCCTTTTTACCTGGTTCTAGTAGTCCCTCAAGTGTGAACTTTTGAGCACTATAAAGTAGCTGTTGAGCGACCTCAAAGATTACTTTGCCCCACCGCTAACACATGCATTCAGAGTAAGAAGTTCCCACTGTTCTGCAGCCTGGGCTCTGCAATCACCTTGGGCCAGCACGCTGTGCCTGGCAGGGCTATTGTTTTAATGCTGCTTCTTTCTGTGCTGTTTTACACCCACTTTTTTGTTGTTCTTCTTCCTATTCACTCCATCCGCTCTTAAAGCTGATGTAAGGTTGCTATTTCCTAACATCGCTGTTAAACTGGAGAGTCAAAAAAACCACAATTTCCAGTTCAGTGCTTGCTTGAAACTTTAAGCCCCCCCCCGCCATTACATTTAAACCCAAAAAGCACCAGATAAAGGTAGCAAGCATGCTCTGACTGCATGAGGTTTTCAGATCAGGGTTCATTCCAGTGCAGTGGGTGTCCAAGAGGGCTCATGTCTACATCTACATGAAGAAGCCTGGGGGCTGCTGGGTTTGTCTCTGCACCAAGAGCCACAAACAGCAAAGGACTGGCTCCTGCTCTGCTTCCAGTACAGCATGTTCCTTGTCTGCGAGGCTGAGGGAGTGGAGAGGCCTGTCCAGTTTACTGCACCATCTGCTAGGTTCAGCCAAATCACTTAATCTTAACCAATTTCAAAGGGAATGAGGTCAAAACTTCAGAGGTGACCTTAACTCTTCATAAAATATTTGCTGTCTCAGATGTTATGAAGAAAAGGTTGTTTCAGAGGAGCAGGGATGACTTGCCAGGATTTCTCCTGACACTGAAATGCACTTCCTTCTCCCTCCGCAAATACCAGAAAGCTCATCACTCCTCTGTCCCTGCCAGCAGCAGCAACCCACCTCTTATGACTTCCCCTAGTTTACTCAGCGCTGCAGCTTCCATGGCACCCCACGTTTCTGTGTTGCACGCCCATCTCCTGACCCATATCTCATCTCATGAGTCCCCAGGACACATCTCTGTATACCTAGGCAGCTTCACTTCCCCAGGCATCTTTCACTGCTGTACACCCTACAAGCAGCTGGGACCCCTTTAGCCATCCCACCTAGACCCCTCTGGGGTGGGACCTATTTGGGACCTATTTAGGGCTATCCCTCAGCCAGTCCTGCCCTGCTCATGCCTTCTCTGGACATATATTGCAAGTGCCAAAAACTGCCTAGCACAAAGTTTTCTCAAGACAGGGCCCCTCCTTTTCTGTAAGTCAGATGCGCACTCTTACAAAAGATTGCTCTGTAATTTCAGGTACAGAAATATTGCTTTTTTACACACAATACAGAAAATCCTTGACTTTAACATTTGTCCAGAGCTCTTCAGGTTTGTTATGCAGTAAAAATGAGAATCCAGAGGACTTCGGAGGACCTTTCTCTTTCTTGTGTCCGGTCATGAGGAGAAAGCACAGAGACATTTAGAGCATGGGGACAACAGCCGCTGAGAATGGAGGATGTTGCTAGAAACATCTTTCATTTGAGTATCCTCCCCTGGATCCTGGTTTTCAGCTGTGGCTTCTCCCAGGTGTGGATTTCCCCCAGCTGGCAGCTGGGAAAGAGCAATGTTTCCATCTGCTGTGTGGCCCATGACGAGAAGGACTCATGTAGATGCTGAGACAGAAGACAGCAGCCCAGTGAGGACTTTGAAGGGGAAGGAGCATTTGATCATACAGACCTCTGACCTCCCCTCAGAAAGGGAAGATGTGAAATATTTTTATGTTCATATTCTTTTGGAGGGACGACAGTGCCTAAGAACCAGGTAGATCAGAGACAATCAGCAGCATAAGTACAGTTGTGCTCCACTTGTGGGAACAAGAGAACAACACATGCTATTTTAGCACCAGACCCTGGCTTGAAACACAGCTGAGGAGGACAAAGGGTATCGGCAGAAAACGTGGGGATGCAAAAGGCTGTTTTTTCATTAGCCTCTTCACTATCCTACTTAACACAGGCTGGTTCAAACCTGGATGTTGATCTGCCAGGATTCTCTGCCCTTAAAACTTTTTTTTAACTGCTTCTTCTTTGCCAGGAATGATGGAGGCATATCAGATGCCTGAAAGTTTGTCAGTTTTTTCCATGGTCTAATAAAAAGCACTGCCATTTCCTATGAGCCTTGCTTCACTCTGAAACTGAAGAAATGTTGCTTTTTAATTAATCTATTCTTAATGTCCTTAAATCAGTGTTTCATGGTGATAAGAGGGCTTTAAAAACTCCATCAAAGAAACGATCTTCTTTGATGAAGCCCTAGATATGCAAGCAGGGTTCTCTTCAGGAGTTGTTAGTCCTTGGTGGCCTTTCTTGAGCTTGCTTAGGGTTTTTAACAGAGAATATGAATGACATGAAGGCTGTATGAAAGAAGAATTGAGCGTGACTTGGCATTTCTGTTTAGATGAGTGTGTGGCTTGAGATACTTGGAGACAGATTAGTTGCCACCAGAG
>NW_008824983.1:2686134-2693256 GCF_000699105.1 Pygoscelis adeliae | reverse complement strand
TTTACAAAAGGGAACAAAGCTTGTTGCGAGTGAAGAGACATGGTGGAGTCTAACAAAAAGGTCAAAGTTTGCAATGTACTGTGCTTTGGCTGCTTTTTGGCCAAAGGCTGCTGCTGAAAAAGACTCTTCCAGTTTACATGATTTTTACTTTCTGCTGGGACATCTCAGCTCCCACAGGACTATAGGAAGTACAAAAATGATTTGATTTGCATCAAGTCCTACAAGCCCAAGTCAAATGAGAGTCCAGAGTGCTGCTGCCACCAAGATCCCCTGATGCTCAGTGCAACAACAGAAAAGACAGAGTACCATTCCCACAGGGGGACTGGGCTCTTTGCCTGTGGCACACCCCATCTCTCCCAGACAAGCTCTCATGAATGCCATACAACATCAACAGGAACACAAAGCCCATTGACTCCATCCCCTCTGGCACAGAGCCTCGTGCCAGGCCCCCCACAGTTGCTCTGATTGTGCAGAGTGCAGAGGAGTGAGATCACTGTGTTGAATTTTGAGGAATGGCCAGCAGATGGGAACAATCAGATAAAGCCGGTAACCATCATGGAGGAGGAAAAAAATCCAATTAAATTCTCCTGAGAAACATGGGCACTATGAAAGACCTTTCTTTCTGGTGCTGTCCAGCCACTGCTTCAAATCTTCACCTGAAGGAATGAAGCAACTGCGCAGCCCACCTGCGTGAATGATCTATCGCAGTGGTTGTGTGAAGGTGGGCTGGGAGAGGCACGTCCTTCTACCATTATAAATACAAGAGTGCCTGGGGATGATCTGGCAAACAACTACCTCAGATCTCTCCTGGAAAGGCAGTGTGTGTGCCTGAAAGGTCAGTGAAGCACAACAAGCCTGCAGAGCAGGGCTGCTGGTTTTGGTCAGGCTGGCAAAGGAGAAGCAGGGAGAGGTCAGGGAGAGAGCAAAGCTTTGTTGTGGTGTTTTGGAGGACAGGAGCAAGGCCAGCACTGTGAAGGGGTTCTCAGCCTTGCCTCCCTCTCTGGGAAAGCATGGCGTGGGAGCACAGCAGTGCCAGGGGGAGAGGGGGTGATGAGACTTCTTCATGGACCCTGGGAAGTCCATGTCCATTCATTTTCTGAGGTTGTAAATAGACCTTGGCATAAATGAAGATGTTGATGCCAGTGCTGTAAGCTCTTTGAGACAGGGACCATCATTTTGTCTGGTGTTTATACAGCCCGTCACTGCAACAGCCTGGCCAACAACTGGATCTCTTCTACACAACTGCACTATTAAATGGTCTGGTTATTATTAGTAAGTAAACACTAATAGCAACAATTTCAACCCCACTCAAGATGAAACAAGAGAGTGGGACTGGTGGTTCCTATTTGCTGCTATGGAGTAATGTTCATTTCTAGCCACCATTTCTTTTCTCTTCTCTAATGTAACTTCATTTAAAAGAGGATAACTTTGATTACTCCTCAAGGGCCTTTATTCTGTCTGTGCCTAACACCTGCAGAAATCTCCTGTACTGCTATAGCAATGTTACTATTTAAGCAACTTAGTGCTTTTCCAGGCTGCAGCTCCAGCAGCTTTCTAGCAGAGCACCCTGTCCCCATGGGGAGCTGCACAGAGGCGCGCAGCCACAGCCACGCACAGCAAACACAGCCAGCACAAGGGGAAATCATCCTCTTCTTCACAGTGAGAGCAGCTGACCACTCAGAAAGACTTTAAAAACATCCCCCGTCTCAGGACAAACCTAGAAAGGGTCATTCTGAGGACATGTGAGGCATGACCATCTCCTCCAAACTTGCTGCTTAAATAGCAGCAAGAGATTTTAGCTCCAATTCCCAAAGCAATTTATGTCACTGTTAGCTATGTACAAGGCCTTTAAAAGAAGCAGTGCAAAGGGTGGAGGTTGGTTCACAGGCTGATGCAGAAGTTTGTCCTCAGTAAATGGCAGCATGCCCTACAGGAAAGGTTAGTATCATCGTCACCATCACTTTTTAGCTGTGACAAAATGAGACAAGTTACTTCAGTGATCTAGCCCAACAGAGTCATGGTGTCCATAAGGGAATATAGCAGCAAGCAACACCTAGGGACCTAAAGAAGCAACCTGCAAAAAAAAAAGAGCTGGAATTTGAAAGGGTTCCTGCCCAAATAACATATTGCATCTGTGACACTTTGTTCTGGTACTAATTTCCTGGCAACACTCACCACACACAATTCCTGTTCCCTGGCAATAACTAACAACACTACCTGTGCCTTTGCAGATGGTTCGGTGGTGTATATATCTTCCTAGAAGCAAGTGATTTGTTTTCTCGATGGGATGTATTTGCCAGAGATTTTCAACTGTCAAAACAACCCCCTCCCTAGCTCATGATCTCACTGCTGTGTACCCATTAGGCTCCTGTTCAGCCCAGAAGGACCATGGTGACATTCACTGCTGAGTGCCTGTGCTCTCATGATGAAGCACTAAGTTGAAGTTGGCTTGAGAGAGAAGCAGTCAGCTTGGAGGAGACCTGGGAGAGGTTAGCATCAGAAATGTTTATATCAGCTATTCCTGTGAACTAATGCAAAAATGGGGCTGGCTGGGTCAGGATTTGGCAGCTGGGCTGAAGAGGAGGGTAAAGAACATGGGGCGCTTTTTTTGTCCTTTTACATGCACCTATGAAATGAGTGAGATGGTTACTCTGGCCGGGATCTTCCTCTTGGGAGAGGTACAGGACAAAGAAAGTAAGAAAGCTGTAGTTCTTAATCTGTTACATTTGTGTTAAAATATATGCTCTCTGGCTTCAGCTCATGCGGCGGGAACAAAGTCTCTCAGGGTAACGTTATGGTATATGGAGAACATGTGGGAGAGCACTGCCACCCGGCCATGTGCCTGGCGTTCGACAAACAAATCGCATCCTCAGGGATGCACGTGCCAGCAGGGCGGAGGGGGCTGGAAGCGTAATCCATTTTTGAGAGGGCTTCATACAAAACCCCACCAAAACAGACCGTGCCATTCCATTCCCACCATGGGCTTCATCCCCACTGGGTTTTTTCGATAAAAGGGTTGATCTGGAAAAAACACATCTCTCTTAAACCTGGAACAATTTTCCATTTGGATCGGTCTCCCAGTTGAAAAGTGGTTTTTGGGAAGGGGAAAGGAAGTGAAAATGTTTTGAAATGGTCAAAGTATCCCACAATAAATTAATTTTCTGTTTCAAAAGAATATTTTTTGTTTGGAAAATGTATGGTATTGAAAAAGAGGTTTATCTTTAAAAATATTAACATTAAAACTAATTATTTGGAAGTAACCAAACATGGGTTTTATTAACCCATCTTAATGAAAGAAGCCTCTTTTCTGCCTGTAATAGTGTTGCAGAATTTTTTTTCTGGTTTTGACTTTTAGTGCTGATTTAGGAAGGGCAGAGAAAAATGTCAAAATCCCTGTGAATATTTTCACAAGGACTGGGGAGAACATTTTCCCATGCAGCTCTACCATCAAACCCTTCAGATGCTAACAGATTACTGATTAGGCTTTCCTGCCCTTGACTTGGGATCATCATGTGGCAGAGCACTTGGGGACAGAGCAAAAGGCACCTCTCATCATGCTGTTAATGATGTTTTTCCACACACAGAGCAAGTATGTTCCCAAGAAATGTCTTAAGTGAAAGACTCCAAAATAAAGAGCAAAAGTGGCGTTAGTAACCTCTGGCTTTCAACCTTTGTGACTTATGTCTTCAGATATCTTGAAACTGGCTTTAAAATTGCATGAATAAAAAATGAATTAAAATATTTAACTTGCCTTCTTACTTATTTTCTCAATTACATGACGATTTTCGGGCTTTTCAGTAGGCCCGCCAGCACCAGAAATTTAGCTCTTCGCACATGAAAGCTGAGTGACTCATGGAAGGTAATTCCAAGAACTCAAAGAGTCAGAGCAGGTAGCGCTGCAAAGGCATACTTGCAGGAGGGGCTGGGGGAGAGGGGGCCTCCGTATGCATTACTTTTTAGCAGTAGCCATCATTTAGGCATTGAACTCTCTGAAAGCTACCCCTCATAAATAGGCGGCCTTCTCAAAGACACCTTAGGGTGTCTCCCAGAAGTACCCACACCTGAAGACAGAAGGATGCCAAAACCTGCAGCAGGGGATACCCCTTGCAAGGCAGTGTTCCCAGCTCTTTCCTGCATCCCATCTTGCTCATTTTTAAAAAGTATGACAAAGAAGTCTTTGACCAGAATAGGTCTGATGTTAGTGAAAAATGGGTCACGACAGTGAATCTCAAGCCAGGTGGTTGTTCTGGGTTTTATTATGAGAGCGTGAGAGAAAGATTCACTCAGCTCTAATCAAACTGTGAAAAAAAGGGGGAAAGAGGCAACGTGGGACCTCTGCACCTCTGTCTTGTCTCAGCCATTTCATCTTCAGTCATGAGAGAGCAGAGCTGCAGGGACTCTTACGGGATCCTTGGTGATTTTAGTGGCGTTCCCTATATAAACATTAGATCAGGGTGTAATTCTTTCCTGCAATAAAGCTGGCTGTAGCAGTAGCAAATAAGTCTCACAGGTATTTAACCTGCACCCAAATCTTATTTCTGTTCGCAAAACACCCTACTAGCCTGTGACCTTCTTCAAGGCCATCTCAGGGCCAGGCAGTCGAAAGGATCAGATCTTCCTTCCCTTTCTGTTATAGACCAGGAGAAGAGACACTAATAGCCTCCTGTGTACTAGGATGAAGAGCAGCTGACACAGAAATTATGGAACCTCAGGAAAAAGTGAAGCCACCGCTTTTGCAAGGGAGACATTGTTTGGCAATTTGCTGAGGTTTGCTATTATTGTTTTTGAGCCGGGGTCCTTCGTCTCTTCAGCATCTATGGAAAGAAAAAGAAAAGAACAAAAATGTAGCAGTTGCCGTTTGAAAAAGCTACAATTTACTGTAATGGAGCATGGTCACTCAGCTTCCTTTTTAATTAATTTGCAGATCCAGGAAATCCATTCATCACAATTCTGGAATGCTGGAAAGCTCACTGAGGAACTACAAAGGGCAGGTAAAGCAAAAGCATTTAAAATAGTTGCAGATGAGCTGATAAGAGGCTCAAAGAAACAGTTAAATTTGTGTGCAGATAACTCAACCACAGTATCTGGAATGTATAAACATAGCACTTTTTTTTTTTTTTCTTCTGGCCTTAAAATTTGATCCAAGTCTGGGAGTTAAAAAGTCCCATTTTGTGTAATCAGGTTCTGGTTGAACATGATTGCTGAATTATTTTAAATTGAAGACACATGTCTGGATGTTGAGTTCTGTATATTATTCCAGGATGGTGTCCATTAGGTCTTATCCACAGGGGCTATCTTCATTCCTTATGCATCAGGATTAGCAAACGGTGAATCATGAATATGGAGACAGTGAAAAGAATGTGGTACTAGTTAAAGGCGATTTTGGAAATTATCTTGCATGCATTATTCAAAACTTTTCAGTCTCTCTTGCATAGAGTCCCTACGGCTGTTTAAAAGTGTTATTTTAAAACACGCTCCTACAAGGCATTTGCATTCTTTCATTTTGAGTCTTGAATTTAGCAATGAACCAACATTTGCCTTAACCCCTTGTCAGTCCTAAAGCATTCTCAAGAGTATGAGTTGCACATCTAATGGTTGCGTTGCCATATGCTGTCCTTCTATAATAGATCTGCCCCTGACCTCTGTGTTTTTATATTGCTTCTTTTACTGGCAGATGGACCATTACATAAATTGAAACATATTTTCATGGATATTCCCAGTGGTAAAAGAGCATTGTCTCATTAGCTCCATGGGGAAAACAGTGTAAACCCAAAGCTGAGTAACTCACCTATCCATATGGTAGGTGAAAAGGAGTCCTTATAGCATATGCTATAGGCAGTGATGCCTCCTGGATTACTGCAAGATCCAAGTTCTGAGGTTGTATTTTTCCTTTCTGGTCTGTCCAAACGGTTGTGTAGCTCCCTGAGAGCTTCTAAAGGACTGGACTGGGTGCTCTTCAGGTGCCTTACAGCTATGTACCACAGATCAATCACTGCAGGATGCTCTGCCCACATCTTTTTCCTACTGCATGTCCCTGCACAGAACTCCTGCAGGGGAGATATCTCACAGTCTTCTGTCCCCCAGAATTTTTTAATTAAAATTGGTCTTTTTTTTTTAATCAAAACAAAATTGTCAAAAAGAAGCCTGTCCCTGTCATTCACATATTTCAGTTTTGCAATGTTCGTAACAACTGTAATGAGAATCTTATCCATCCCTTAATGAAAACTCTTTGAGAAATCACATCACCCAACTTCTTCACAAGGGAAAATGCTTTTGTCAGTCTGTGGAAGACTTGATGACAGAGTCAACAGTGATTCTGATATAACATTCCACGAAAATTGAAAGACGTTCCAAAAGCCTGCAGAGGTGAAGTGGCCACAAAACTGAATATCTATACTCTTTGCAAAATGCGTTCCTCAGTTTTCAGTCCAGGAAAGAACAGAGTTCGTTGTGCAGATGGGCTTTCTGATTCCATCGCGATGGTATCTCCATACACAGCCTTCCTCTCTCCCTCCCTCCCTGCTTAGGCAGGGCGAATCTGTTGGGCTTTAAATCTTTCTCAGCCAGGAGGAATTCTGAAAGGAGGAAAACAGCTGGGAAACACATCCATGCCTCCTGCAAAGGTATGCGCCTTAAATATTACTGTGAGGCACAGCATCGTTTTCCAAAAATCTCTCACTCTCTTAAATAACACACAACCTATTGTTCTGAGCTGAACAAAGGTGGAGCTGGCAGCTGACGTGTCTGAGGTCATTCGATAAATGAATGTAATGAAGTAGTCATGGTTAATATGTGTTATAAGCTTAATATGAACCTGAAAATCCCACAGAGGAGACATAATATCTTTAAAAAATGATACTGCAGTAATGATTCTAAATCCTACAGCTTACAATAGTGTTTAACTGTTTTGAGCTATTATCATGATATTATTTTAGGGATTTTCATTACAGTAGATAGTTACATTAAAATTACATTAAAGTAGATAGTTGCCAGATTTTGCTGATGCCTTGCTAAGAAACACACAGCAGACACTTGTGAAAGCACTTCCCTCTGCCGCATACAAATGGATAATTTACAGTATGGCTGGAGATGACAGCTTTAATTAGATTTCTTTCTAGGAGT
>NW_008824983.1:2678402-2686105 GCF_000699105.1 Pygoscelis adeliae | reverse complement strand
GAGTGTGGCACTCAGTTGCGTACTACTTAGGTACAGGAACGGTCTTTTTTCTGGTGTAGATATAAAAGCAGGCAAATATTATCTTATCTCTGTGAGTTAGGAAAATGGGGCCCAGAGGTGTAACGTGTTTTGGACAACACTAGCAGTCTTATACAGGTAGAATTAGGATAAAAACAGTGCCCCAGGCCATGACCCAGTCTGTACGGCTCAGCTGACTCTTTGGGTCTTATCTTCCCTTATGGTATCATTTTATCACACTGATGAGCACCTCCTCAGCGCTATTAGGTGTGCTTTTAGGCAAGACCTGGAAAGAGGCACTGTGTAGCTTCCCCAGATCTGGGTACCACAGAACTTTGATGCATAAAGTCCCTCCGTCGTGCTACCACAGTGAATGTCCATGTTACTGTGGCTTCCCAAAGGCTGGCTTTGCCTCTTCCTAAGCTGGGTGGATGCCTAAGCTCTCTTCATTGCCTGCCTGCTCTCTTGCCAGGACACCTCCCGAAAGACCCATGTTGCATCCTGCACCGGCCTTAATCCTTGAAGTCACAGAGCCATTCTATGCTAAAAAATCCCAAACAAACTAAGAATCAATTATCTTGAAACAATACCAATTATTGCTTAAACAAGAAAGAACTTATTCCAATAGGTAAACAGGAAGGGAACAAACTACAGTTTATTACATTAGGCTCCCGCATTAATAGTGTTTCATATTAATTGTTATAGACGAGTATTTACCACAGGGTCCAAATGTACTGATTGACTCAAGACAAATTAGTTCAGGGGGCCAGATCTGACAAGTTCACTGTCTAAAATTTAAACATGAGACAAACAAGTGAAGAGGAACATGAATAAACAGGGCGCATATCCCAATTTCATCGACAGGACCATATAGAAAGTCTCTTCATGTACACTTGGAACAAAGGGGTCTGTCTCGCAGTGGGATGAGGCTATTGGAAGGGCAAATGGTGGCACTTCCATGGTCCAGCCAGGGTGTAACCCTTCCTGCCCAAACACAGTTCATCCCCTGTGCTTCTTGTATATGGGTGGACAAGAGGAGGAGTATCATATATATTTATATTTTCTAATATATATATTTATATGAATGTGTGTGTGTGCACATGTGTGTGTGTATGTACATATGTGTATGTATATATACACATATACAAATATACAGTACAACTATATGATTTAACTGAGCTATATTCTGCAGCTGCTTTGTTTGGAAAACTGTCACCACAGATCCATCTGCACTGATATGTTTAGAGTGAAATATTATTCTGTGCCGTAAAAACATTTAATATTGCCTTTTTGAAGCAAATTTGCCCTTTGCCGTGCTGTATGGCATGCAACATTGTAGAATGGAACTATGAGTCTTTCATTAAAAAAACTCAAAACCCATAAGCCCTAATAATTGGATGGGAACTGTTCATTCACCTGATTTTAGCACCACTCTTGCAAAGGAAGTCGAAAGGGCACTCAACACCAAGCACACGTCTTTGCCTTCTTAATGTTTTCTATCTTGTATGTATGCTTCCTGTACATATTCTATGAATTTTTTCTTTTTTGCTCTTACAAATTTTAATCTCAGCTAACTCCTGCCTTGCTAACAAATGACATCATCTCATGCTACATACATCTTTTCACATACATCTTTTCACATACATCTTTTCATCTGGGAGTGAGGTCCAAATCTCATAAAAAGGAGCAGGAGCTGAATGACACTGGCTGCATTCAAACTGCCTGTAATCACTGCCTAAGATGCAGCTCCTTCTCTCTGTTGATTTTTTTGGTCTGGAAGCTCTGGCCAGGGAGCTCACCTTAGATGCCCCAGCAAGCATCTGGGGTTGAGCAACTGGAGCTGACAGTCTCAGTGCAGCTCTACGATGCCTCTCTTTCCTTGAAAAATTTCTTAGCCGAGATTGTCCTGACTCACTTCTCCTGGCTTCCCAACCATCCCCTGGGCACAAAGAACACCAGAAAAAAGCAGGATTTCAGAAAACCTCTCCCTGCTCAACCTCAGGCACACACACTCCTTGTATTTGTCTGTGATGTTTCTTATTCCTGAGTAAGCCAGTCTTTGCCTGATGCTGTTCATCAGATGGGCAAGCAGAAGAGGACTTTTCAGGACAGATAGGCTGTTGTTCTCACCATAATACGCCCTCCAGAGAGGTGGGGATGGCTCTGGCCCCTCAGGACACCTAAGCCCACTGACGACTTGCAGGCAATGTCTGGTTGACAGTGCTGGTCATGAAATACCACTGCCTGTATTATTAAATTGTTAGTGCAATCCCAATCCAAATATCACTTTCACACACAATTCCTGGGCATGGGTCTGGGACCATTCCGAAAAGGCAGCTTAAATGTAGTCACCCTTTTTTGAAGGCAAAAGAGATCCACTTTCCCTCTCAGTTCTCAGTGTCAGAGCGTGCTGCTAAGCACATCAAATCTGCCAGGATGTACTAAGCTCTGCAGTGCCTTGGCCTTCATTTCCTCTGGACCTTAACACATCCCCTCACCAACAGCCAGAAAACGTGGAAAAACAATTTCAAGAGACATCATCAACTTATTGATAGCCTTAGTAAGTGCAGTTCCAATTGGGTTTGGGACATTTTATATATCCATGTATGGCTTGAGCTGAAAATGTACAACTGTGCCTTAGATATCAGCTTGCTGTGAAAACACACAGCATAGGTGATAACACACATATCTGTGTGGAAGGTAGGAATAAGTACTGCTTACAGAAAAAAAGGATTTCTAGTTTTCCTTTATATATATATATATATATATATTTGTGCTGTTCAGGAAGATAATGTTGTTGTCAATTATCTCAATAACATACTTAACTTCTGAAACATTGTCATCTATGAAGATGTTCTCTTGTTTTATAGACTAGCCTGTTCCTGCTCCTGTTCTTTGCTGTTCCTGCTCTTTCGGTGGGAAACAAGGGCAGGTTTCTATACCCTCACAGGTCAGGCAGAATGACAGGAGGATAGAAAACACAGGGAGAGGAGTTACAATAAGCAAAATAGGATATATGGTACTGCAGAAACTTTTAAAAATTCCTGCATCATTCCATTTTTATCCATTTATTCTACCTTTAAAAAGGTTCATGTTTACCAGCAACTCATTACCATCTCTGTAAGAGACTCTTATACAGCAGGTAGCACAGCAGTGTGAAAAGTCCCATCCCAAAGTTATTCTGTTCGGCAGAAATCTTTCTCATCTGGCTGTGTTTCACTGAACTCTACAGAATAAGGGCAGTGAGAATAAAATGTAGCAGAGCCGTACAGCAGCTTTTGCCCTGTGAAGCTCCTGGAGAATTAGTGCAGCAGGACAGTGCAGAAGTGTGGAGCTCTTCTCTTTCAAGCAGCAAAGCCCTTAGCTGAAGTGCATTGAAGTCAAATGGCTTTTGTTTCAGTGGGTTTCGAACCCAATCGCAATCTCCTCCTTGTGCTCGTGTAGATGACTTCAGGTAGCACATCTGCTTGTGAGTCTCCTGCCTTAAGTATAGGAAACATTTCTAGTCCTACATTTAGGAACTCCATATGCTGATAACAATAAGAACTAGCTCTGGAAAATGAATGTGTGTGTTTCGTCTGAAGGCTAAAATAATCTAAATTAGCAATTAGGGAATCCCTAATTAGGGATCTGGCTTTGTGCATGCTGAAGACCCTGTAGGAAATCTGAGAATACACTGTCCACGTTCCCTCACACCCCAGAAACACAAGTTCTAATTAGTAAGGTCAGGTCTAGAAAGAAACATTTTGACTGTGCAGATACAAGAGGAAAACTCTCTACCCCTAGATGATTTACCTATGCTGGCAAAAGAAAAGGGGAAAAAAACCCCACCAAACAAACGTGGTAAACAATGAAACCAGCAAAAGGCTGCCTTTTGCCAGTGTAAATTAAATCATCTCAAGAGGTGGTCTAAATATGCAAGCAGAAAAACTCCTTTTGCCAGTATAAGCTGTATCTCCACAGGGGGCTTTGCTGCTTTTGCTGGCAAAGCTTTTACAGTGTAAACCAGGGTTGCTGATACTGCCTTGTAAGCACAACTGATAAAAAATAACGTACAATTATCATTCCTTTTGTCTGTCTGCAGTGGTCATTTCCACCCCTCAGCTGGACGCTGGCGAGCCGCATACACACGGGTCAGGATTCGGATCGCAATGGGGTGTGGTGGCCCAGGGGCAGAGCATGGTAAAAAAGCAGGAAAATCCCAAACTGAGAATAAAATGATAAACCAGTGGTCATTTCTCAAAATGCTAACAGTCAGCCAGGTGTTGTTTAACAGGATTTGTGTAGTCGAGCCCATTCATAAAAATATTTCTGCTGTAAATGTATCAGTGTAGCTAAAGTAATGCCATTCCATGGGTGATATGGTTATGGCTCTTTGAAAACACTGCAACTGTTGTCAGCCGAGGGGCAAAATTTCTTTGACTGACCTGGATAAATTGATGTAAAAACTCGGTTTGACCAACCAAAAAGCTATTACCTTTACATTCCCAAGCTACTGGGTTGGGAAGTCTAATTCTTCATTACTTTTCCTTTGTGTAGCCATATACCTAGCTATGGCATGTAGCCATATACCTAGCTATACCTGGCTAAGGATGTCAAGGGCTGTTCTTGTTCCAGCACAATGGGCCTGCAGAGGTGACCACACACATCTAAAGCAGTAAAAGCCATGTCTAATTTTGTAAAACAGAATGCTCACATCTCTGCATAACCTAGACTACCTTAAAAACCTTAAAATGGAAAAATTTATATTGCTGTTTTGAGAAAACTCCCCTATTTGCCGTACACAAGATGGGACTTGTCCTATAGCCCTGATCCTCTAAATTTTGCAGAGAATCTTGCTTAGACTGTGCAAAAAGAGCCAGCTGAATATAAGAAGGACAAAGTGCAGATTTGAGCCCAGGTCTAGACCAACATATACCAGTGATTTCACAGGATGTCACTGCAAGGAGGTGTGGTGAAAGTTGTGGCATTAACAGACTCTAGGTAGCTTAATATTTGAAGAAATGGTTCCTCCAGTCCTGGGCTGGATAGGAGTCAGGACAGCACATTCTGCTTGCCAGGGCGATCACCAAATAGCAATGCACATGAGCGAATACTTAGCAGCCTGCCTGCCTCTGAGAAAAATATCAGTTGAAGCTAGGACAAGTATTTTCTCTTGAACATACAAAAAAGATGAAACAAACTAAAAAGCATTCCCACTCCCACTGAACTTGGCTGGGTTGGGTGGGTGAGTTGAGCCAGGACAGAAACCAGCCCAGAGTGACACCGAGGAAGAGGAGAACATCATAAGAGCGCAGAAAGAAAGATGCAGGCTCCTCATATACCAGCTTAGGAAAAGGAGGTGGCGGCATCATGCACGTTTCTTTGTTGGCATAACAAGCAAAGGGAGGTGAGCCGTGTCTGCATCAGGTGATAATATTCAGTTGCAACCAATATATTTACCATATTTCAGTTTCCACGCAGGACATGATTAATTGTGATGATGCCTAGCAATTATATAGTATGTTGCCTCTTCAGAGCCTTACACATACGATAAGCAGGTGTGAGCAATTTGCCATTGTAGTGGGTGTCTGTAGCTAGAGCCATTCTTCTTTACTGTTAGAGCTGAAATAGGTTGCCTGCATACATTAAACAGTGCAGTACTAATCACATCTCCCTTTTTAACTCAGGTTTGGTTGATGACCCGTAAGAACAATCTGTACATTTGAGATTCAGAGTGTGAAAGCCAGGGATCGTGGATGATGGGTTAGTGGTCTCAGTTGTCCTCCATATTTTGTGTAGCCAAGGGGTTCCCCATGGCTGCTCTGTAAATGCCAGTGCCACTGGTCTGCATCTTGTACTCTTGGGCTCTGCCTCACGCTATCCAAAGCATCCCTGGAAAGCCACACAGTGCACACATGCCAGGCTGCTTGGACCTCCCATTTGGAGAAACCAAGGAGAGCACAACCCATCACAACTTAAAATAGCGGGCACCACAGTCTCAGCTTTTGCTCTGCCCCCTCCTCCCCACCCTGAGACAATGCCCCCAAGGGAACAGCTGTCCTTGCCACAGAACCTCGTGCCCAGGAGCATTGTGGTGATGGAGCAGGCGGGTCCCCACTGGGGGCGTCAGGCAGAGCAACCCACAAAAGCTGCAGAAGGAGCCTTGTGCCGCTGCCTTGCCAAAGGAGAGCACTTCTGGGAGCATCGACCCACAGCTGAAAAGAATCTCAAGGGGATGATATTAGACTACTTTTATTTTATAAAATATACAAAACAATAATCTGTTCATGTGGAAGCTGATGTTCAGAAAAATGAGTCTCAAATGCAGATGAAATTTTTGGCTCGCCCCTGCCTGTCTGCACCTCTGCTCACTGGGCTGCAGTATGGAAGAGATGATTTCTGAGGTACAACTGCAAATTTCGTCTTCATGGTAGCAAAATTTGCCCCCAGTGATTGAAAGATCAATCCACAGATGCACAGAAAATACCCACTCTGCCTCTAAAAGCGCTCGTGGCACAAAAGGATTAAACCTAGAAGGGAAAGAAAGATCAAGCAGGTCCCTATTCCTTCTAAATTTAAAATATAGGAAATAGTGTCTTAAACATGGGGCATATGTGCCAGAGCTAAGGGCTGGTGGTTTAGATGTCTCTAACTTACTGTCCATTAGCTGCAGACTGTGGCCTTGAAGAATTATGGGCAGCATAAGCAGAAAATAAATATGAAAGATATTTCAGTCCAATGTAATTAAAAGCCTTATTACCATGTAATCTCCCTTCCAAGGAAATATACAGTATCTCCAGAGGCCACATAATGGCGTCAAAACAGTCTAATGCAATGAGGCGGCTCAGGGTTTTAAACCACCCCCCGTGTTTCTCCCCTTCATTGAGTGCCATTTCTGCGCGGCTTCGCTTGCTTGAATGCATGCTATCAGGAAAAAACTCCATGAGAAAACTGCCCCTCTCTTATATACGTTGGTGTATATAACACCATCATGCCTGTGGTATACACCTGCATTTACCATTAGTTGCTCTCTTAATAATAAATTATTGAAGACATATTTTCTTTAATGTTTACCTAAAGAGGGAACAGCTAAGAAAAGCTGCATACACTGAATTCAAGAAGGGGATATTTCTTTCCTACTATAAACAGATCTGATTATAAAACCAGAACGCAAACTGAGCTCCTTGCCCTTCAGTTTTGTATGAGGTTACATTTCTTTGCAAGACACTAATTTCTTCAGTTTTTTACTGCATTCCAACCCAGGGAGATATAAACCAAAGCAAACAAAGTACCCCCCAAAGGAGTCTCTCCCCCTTAAGCGGGGCTTCTATTTTTAATTCTCTACAGCTTTTAAAACATTTGAATGGGAAGCCTCCATCAGTCTTTGGTGGAAAAGAATTCCTTCTGGTCTCTCAGGATGTCCACTCCAGATAATCTCAACTGGCAGCTCGATATGAGACCGATATCTCTTCTCAGAGGCGTTCCTTGCAGTTGCGTTTCAGCACATTCTGCCTTTGCAAAGAAATTCTTTAAACAGTCATATTTTCCTCCCTCAGAGATGAATTAGGAAAAAGAAAATTAAAAACTAAAAAGGAAAAAAAAACTGTTGACCTTCTTGCTTGTTGGCAGTGAATCTTTCACACTCTGCTGGTGCCTTTCTCCAAAGCTGGCTCTCAACGAAACACTGCACTGACTTTGCTCTG
>NW_008824983.1:2669508-2678359 GCF_000699105.1 Pygoscelis adeliae | reverse complement strand
CCGCTGTGAGGAGGTCTGCCGCTGTCTTCCCCCCGTCACATCTCCAGGAACCCTTGCTCGCCACGTCCCCAAAAGCCTGGACCCTTCTCTGTGCTGACGGTGATGAGACTGAGTGAGAAGCGGGAGAGCTCTTAACACCCATCACAAGCATGAGACAGAAGAAAATTGCAAGAAACTGAAAAAGATTCCATATTTCCAAAAGCAAAGGAACAGAGTGGGAAAAATTTTAAAACGTGTGCATTGTGCCTGAAGTATTTACAGAAAGGCTCCTTTAAAAAGCTTAAACTCAAGCGATTTATCTGTCCTTCCAAGAATTTCAAGGCAGGAACTACCTCCCCATGCTCCCCAAGGAAGGAACCAATTGCTTATCAAGAGTAAAAACGTGACTGAAATGTGATAGCGAAAAACAAAGAAATCTCTAATAAATTAGAAATTCTTTCTTGAACCTGCAGAGTGCAGTCTGCTTGGAGTCTGGTTTAATCTGTTGCCATAAATAAATCTATTGAGGGAATTTTCCATAAGCTTTATCAGACAGCAAAATTCTGCAAGTCACTTCACTGCACGCCGTGTGATGCCTCTGGCAGATTCAACCTGGTTAATATTTATGCTGCAATCACCAGTGACTTCTTGAAACCTTAAAGGCAATATCTCCACAAAAAAAGCCCCAGAGCTCCTGCAGATGGGCTATCATCATAAATTCACTCAAAAGTAGAAACTCAAATAACAGATGTGTGTTTATAAACACAGAAAAGAAAGTAAGTTACTAGATACTTTTTCCAAATGCTTAGAGCTGCAAGGTGTCCTTGCACACAAAAGTCCACATTCACACTTGCCCGCACTGAGAGAGCTTTCCTGCTTACCTGGGAATTTGGATTGCAATTGCTATTATCAAGGGGCAAATTCTTGACTGGTGAGAATAAATCATAATATGCCTTTGCTATGGAGTGATCTCCGAGTGATTAACACCACCATTTACCTCCCCGCAGCAACAGTTGTTTCCTATTCCCAGACGAAGAGAGCACAGAGGCATGTGGGAAGATTGTGTAGGATGTGGCAGCTGTTGACAAAAACTTAACTTTTTAGAGGCCACCTATCTACCTTGAAATATTCTCAGTGCCGAAAAGCAGATAAGGGGTTAAGAGATCTCCCCCGCCTTATCTCTTGCACACTCTTATCTGCCCAACAGTCCATAATAAATCAGAGAAACTCTTCTTCCATCTGTCTCACTCTAAATTCCTTGCTTCCACATGATTTGGGAACATTTTCCTGACGTTTCATGACTTCTCTGATATTGCACAGAGCAAGAGGTTGGAAGAAGTGCACCAGGGCAATTTGGCAGGTGTAAAATATGCCTGCAACTGGGTGAAGTCGTCAGCGATGCATCACTTCAGGGATCTCTCCTGGGCTTTGCTATCTGCTGTTCTTTCTGCCTTTGGAAGGACGTGCCCAAGGTAGCAGTCCGTGGGGAAGGCCCAGCGTGGATCCACTGCACAAGGGGTGGCATGAGAAAATGTAAGGCTAAACACTGCAGAGCTCAGACACTGCTTTGTGCACTCCCAAGGCCCTTCTGACATTTGTATACGGTTATCAAGAAGCATGGAAGAGCTGTGGAAAAGACAGCTGGCACGTTGGTCAGCTTTAGTTGCAAATGTCCCAGATATTTGTCCTTTACACTACAGTTGGCCCTTGATGTTGAGAGGTGAGAGACTTTATGAAAAAAGGCAAAATTACTCCCATTTCCCAGTGTTTTCATTATATTTAAGCACCTTCCATATTTCTGCTCCATCTTTTTCTCCCATTCTCCTCACCAAGTCCACCACCTGAGGCTGAGCCACTACCGCAATTCAGGCCACTGCTCAACATCCTGATCTCAGTCCCCCTCCTCTCCTAGAAAGTTTACAAAGGTCATACGATGTGTCTGCCTGCAGTAGCAAGGGAGACAAAAAAAATCCCTCCAGGTCTTTTATTCTTGTAAAGGTTCAGCTTCTTCTCCACACATCCAGGAATGGCTCAGGGTTAATCACCTCCTTTTAGGTCCCATCTCCACCCACCAGCCTCTCCTGCACATCTTCCCTGTACACTTCAGTACGCCATGTACCAGCTGTTGCTCAAAAGGCATCCACCACACAGAGCAACAGTTGTTCCCTGAACTGAAATACCACACTGGATCATTTTGGTTTGTCCCAGTGATTGCCCAAAAGGGCAAGTTAGAGACTGAGAGAGACCTGGGCAGGTTTTCAGTGTTGATTGTAAGTCTCTTCTGCAGAGGTGGGTCTGTCGTATCCAGTAGTGCAAACGCAGTCTAGGAGATGGGGTTCTCTGACAATGGTTACCTAAATGCAATGCTACTGCTGCTTCTTGCTCCCATCGTTGCCTGCACAAGACGTTTTACATTTAATATGCATAACGTCAAAAATACAATTTTTTGTGTTCTGTCTTCTGCCCCAAATATTTGTTTTCATGGAAAAAGCAGAAGAATATGCACACACATTAACAACTGCCACATTGTAGTAATGTTTTTGTTTACCCAAATGGTGATACAATCCCAAGTGTTTGGGTTAGCGGGCTTCCACTGTACACACAATGAATGTGCATGTGTTTGCCTTTGCGGTATAATAATGGCTAAATACAATACAGGCATATGCGCTAATAAAAATAGTGAGACAAGTTATTTGGTGGTGTAACTGCATTGGCTTCACTCAAGTTACCCCTGCACTGAATCTAGCCCCTTATCACTGTTTCATATATATTTAAAAAAACCCAAACACTTTATGGTTTTCAAGGCAGATGTCTTTCACCTCAATAAACATTACATGAGAGAGTATAACCTAGAAGGAAGAGATATCTGCCACTAGCTAAATGATTTCTGGGGAAAAAAAAGAAAAGGCAAGAAGGGAAAGAAAACCAACCCTATACCTACATATGGTATTTAATACATACCTCTAATGGAATGAGCTTCATAATTTATTCTGGGGTTTACCTTTTCATGAACTCTGTCTTGTTCCTGCTCATGAAAGATTTTCTGGTGCTTCGGATATATTAAAAGCACATCATCTCTGTCTCCCTCCTCTCATTTCTGTGTATTCACATATTGATATATTTTGCTGGTGCACATGGCACAGTAATAGCAGTAATACTCTGCTTCTGCTCTGCTTTTTGTCTCAGGATCTCATGCCAGGAGTTATAAAGTGAAGAGCCTAAAGTCAGGTTTTTATATTCACGCTGAGGCCCTTAAATTATGGCCTGAATTTCAGAGGCGCCGACTTAAAATGGAATTGGTGGTTCGCAATACCACTGCTCAGGGCACTTAGCACCAGGGTAAAGGTTTAGCGCACTCCTGTCTAACCTTGATCCATGGAAGGCCTCGTGGCTGTGGCTGCTTCTGCATCACCAGGCCAGTTTACCTTTGGACGTACAAGTTTTGGCCGGGTCGAAGGGGGTCACGTCACCAGTGCCGTGAGGGGCAGGAGTCACTCCCGGCTGCCATGGCAGGGAACGGGGGGCAGGTGGCAAAGCCTAACACCCAATTTGGTGAGACAACCTTCATCGAGCGCTTTGAAAACGTCACACATCAGGGCTGGGATTTTCAGGGGCTTCCAAATACTTGTCTCACGTTCAGGCACATTTTTGCCAGCGAAACCTTTTGTGTAGAGCACCTTATGCCGACGAAAGACCTCTTTTCCTGACCTACTTGAAATGCATTACTCTCACCCCTGCTATGAAATACAACCTTTTTTGGTCACATAAATCCTACAGCTCTCCTTAACTTCCCATCGATAAAGTCAAGGTGAGCGAAGACTTCCTGCAGCAGCAGTGTTAGCTGCCTCGCTGACGCAGCCCGAGCAGGGATGCCCTGCAAGAGGGGCAGTGGGACCAGCACGGCAAGGGGGGGCACGCTGCTCGTGCCAGGAAAGGACGGGTGTCTGCAACCTGCTGGGGTTTATTTTTGTTTTCTTAACTGAAACAGCTCTGTTGGTATAAAACATGTGCTAAATCAGGCCCAAATCTTCTAAGAAAATCCCAGCTCACATAGCCCTTATTTTATTCAGCCATCCATATCAAGTTACAGTTAATGGGAATAACATGTGATTTTCAAAAGACAAACCTTTGCCCAACTTTTCCTGTGTATACACTTCCCTCAAATTTCTAGATTTTTATTACATTCTTTTGCTTTATTATTGTTAAATGAGTTCTACCATTTAATGGCAATTTGTCCTGTTTACTCAACGCGCTCAGCAAAGAAAAATGGAAAAATGCATACACAAAAAAAGAACCCTGGTTGCTTATCTCATTGCACAAATATTGTTTTCTCAGGAAATTGTGGTTCTGATAAAGTCAATTATTCTGCCAACCTTCTCTCCAAATTTTTCTGTTTCCCTTTTCATCTCAGTTTTTCCTGGCTCTATGCTTTGCATATTTTATTGAGAAAACAAACATACTTTGCAGTCCAAGGATGGGATAGGACGCATTCATATGAGAAAACTTCAGAGCGTGTGTAGTTTATTTTTTGTGTAATTGATTTTGTAGTAGATAGAAGCCGTGGTATAAACTAACAGGATAATGTTTTTGATCAGTTTCCAATGCCTAATTACAAGTCCGCTATAACTAATTTCCTTCGTGTGCTTGCAGCTGCTATGCTTTTGTCATTGGCTTATTTTTCTTTGAAAATCTGAAAAGCATCGAGTTTTTCTGTGAAAGTCGTCTGCCCTGATTGACTCCTGCAGACACTTCATTACCACAGTCATTCTGCAAAGTTGTATAGCTGTTTAGAACCTTGCATTCAAATAATTTATTTTTTTTTCTTTTTAATTAAGAAAAAAAATTGCCGTTTTGAAACACGACGGAATATCTGGCTCATTAGAGCATCAGGCCAGTCGGCTTTGCAATACAGAAAGACTTGTGGGAAAAGCAGTAGAATTTACTGGATTGGCTGCACCACTCATTTGTAAAAGCTACATATTATGAAAGAAAGCACTAGATGATGTGGGGTATTTGCTTGTTTGTTTTTTTTTTTTCACAGAGATAAATGAGATGTCACCTTTAACAGTGTATTTTAATAGGAGAATCTACCTAGTGAAATCTTATGAAATCTCCACATTAAAAATATATTTATATATTTATCTTTTTTTTTTTTTTGGTAGCTTTGTAGCTTATTAGCAGCTATGTTAATAAGTTGCAAGGCATAAAAAGTGGTCGTATCACACCAACATCCTGAGGAACAGCTGGGTTGGAGGCAGAAGCTGGGGGCAAATCTGACAATCGTAACTATCCCCAAAACTGACAGATCTGCAACTCTCTAGATGAAGTCGATGTCTAGCCGGTGCCTTTGGGCCCCTCTGCCATGGCAGAGCAATGCAAAACTCAACCTGCTCACATAGTGTGGGTTATGGATGAAGGGCCAGACTGGGTAAACTCCACACCAGAGCAGGACTGGGCAGAATATGACCCACAGATGTTTCGCCCAAACTTGTTCTTAATATCATCCTGCTTTTTGTCTTAGCGTATGGTGACCAATCCCTTATTTATTCCAATGAAACCTAATTTGGGCTTATTCTCTGGATCTGGATGTTCAGCTCTCATTAATGTCAAACGCTCCTTAGTAAATCTTCAGGCACTTGAAAAAATACAGTCAAATGAGGAGAATTAAGGCTGCTTGACGGGTTTAAGAGCCACCAGTCCTTATTTTAGAAGAGGCAGCTAAGTCAGGGGTGGGGGAGTAACATATATCTCTAGCTCTTAATGTTAATGAAGACAACATTTTATATCAATGATTACATGCAAATGCAAATGTATGTAGATTGTTTACTTAGACTAGAGATTTCATACATCCATCTCTGCATTCGTCCTCCTCCTCCTATCTTTTCACCCAGGAAGAGATACTATTGTTATTCTAGTCATCTTTCTCTTGATTTTATTATCTAACAGAGCAATAAAAATGACAAGAAAATGGGTTTTTCAGACAACTGTCTCCTGTTCCTGGTGTAATTTCACGTTGAGCTACAGATACTGACAACATCAGATAGTTTATACATTTTTCCTTTAATTGTATACCACATCCCTGTTTTTAGTGAGGTGCTCACCACTACATAATTAAGAAAATGTTTAAATTGCCTGACTCTTGTTAGGTGCCGGATGCAGAAAGGATTGCAAGCATGAGGCAGCCGCTGCTGGAGATGCTGTGCTGGGGTGAGCCTGGCTCTTGTGCGGAGCCGGGGATGCAGCCTGGGTGTGCACGGGGTGACTGTGCAGTGCTCAGAGGGGCACGAAGAGTGAAAAAGAGGTGTGAAGGGGTGGCGGAGATCAGCCCTCATCACAAAACCACCAGACAACGTGCCTCCGTGGGATGTTCATGTACCGGAGAGACCCGGCATAGGGCTTTTACAGGGTTCTTGCAGATTTGGGCTGAGGTTGGGGGTTTCGACAAGGACCTTGCTCAGATCCTCGCACAGCCCCTCACAATAAGCCCAATCCAGTCAAAATGTAGGTAAAAGCCGAGCGCCAAGCATGCTACCTCATGACCACAGGCACGGTTGAAGACTCAGAGGGAAACAGATAAATTGCCCTCATTGCCTCAGTGCTCGAATTATTTTGGGTTTTTTTAACAGGATAAAAACGCACCTACTAAGCAAAAAAACCCCTGCATTATGTAACTCTCTCCCTCCAAAATGCGACAACAAAGCAAGCACCCAGCCTTATTGCGCATTCGTAATTTGGCCTAAGGTTGTGACTAATATTTCTCTGCTACACAAGGGGATTTGAATACCTCACACCCTGTGGTTTTTCTCTCCTCGGGTCAGCTCTGCAAATCCCAGCATAAATCAAAATAGCTAGCGGCAAACATCAGTGAACAGATTTGCCTGGTGGTCCACTGATGCACTGCCACGAGGAGAATCAGAGCTGGGCTGGGGAAGGAGGCAGCTGGCGACTCTTTCTGGGGCGACGTGTCGCAGCTAGGTGCTGCTGGACGCAGTGTTTGCTGGGGCGAGGGCACAGCAAAAGAGGGCAAAAGGAGGAGAAACAAGGTCCAGCTCGAAGAATAACTGAGAAGCATCTCTCCCCTGGGAAAAATGTTTCTTAAATAATAAATGTTTTGATCGATTTGGAGTAATATTTAACAGATGTGGACAGAATATTCACCCCTAAAATGAGGTACTCTTAATTGAAACAATATTCCTTGTATCACTATCTGCAAATTCAAAGAGCTTATTTTAGCTTAGGGATAAAATAAGCTTAAGCAATGGGAAGGATAGCCATTTTCCCAAATTTTTTTTTTCAACAGCTATCTCTCATCTCTCAGAATTGTTTGTTTTATTAAGAAATCCTGCAGTCTGAAGCCGATTTACAGGAAGCCCAGAGCTGCGGGTTGCAGTCACTTTCATAAGGGCTATTTACTTTTTTAGCAGCTCACAATAAAAAAAGTGCCAGTCTGTTCCATATGCAAAGCAAAGGATTAACCAGGAGAGGAACACTAACAAATTTCTTTCCTTTAGGAAAGAGCCAGCAGAGCTGTGGCTTCAATTTGATTTAGCTGAACACCATTGCCCATTGCTTCAAAATACCCTGCGCCCCCACCGGCTGGTATCACAGGGAGCATCGTTTGCAGGGAAAATCGCATGCAGAATCATATCTACAACTGGCATGCATAATTACTCCATGTTTTTTTCCAGAAGGGATTATCCTGTGGCAATAATTATGTCAAAAAGATGCCCCAAAGAATAATATTTCAGTCAACTGCAGCCATCAAACAAATACGCTGTATAATTATGTTATTTTTCCCCTCTGAAAGCTCTCACTCATATTTGTATCTTGCCTGCCTAAGACCTCCTCCAAGGGAAGCACCAGATTGTTTCCGATGCTAGCACATATATCAAAGCAGGGATGGCGAAGCCGGCCTGGTCGGGCTCTCGCAGCAGCCCCCGGCGGGTCTGGCTCAGATGCGGAGCTATGCTTGGACTTTGCCCCGAGCAAAAGATGCCACCTCTAATATACAGAACTGTCATGAATTTGTTTTTCGTCATAAATGAAGCATGGGTCTGTGCTTTAATTTTCCTCACTGCCCTCTGTCAGGTAATAACCATAAATATTGTCCTGAATCATTAAGTCACAACCTGAAATGTGATCCTGCCCAGTTCCCAATCAGACAGCCATCTGGAAGATGAAAGAAGTCTATTTTTGTTTTAGAATGATCCAGACTCTAATTTGTAGTAACAGTCTTAACAGGCTGTTTCAGAGACATTAACCAGAGACTGGTCGCAGTCGCTCAAGGAGGGGGCATTGTATATGCTGCCTAAAGCATGTGTCGCAGGCAAAATACCCCATAGCTGCTTCGAGCTTGCAGCGTCTGTGGCTTTTTATTCCAGTGCCATGTTTCTAAATGGGCACAGGTTATGCATGCAGGGTGACTGGAAATATACGGTGTCGTAAAAAATGCCAACACATTTGTAGGAGACAGAAAATAGTGTTTCCACAAAGCTAACAGCGGTACCACAGGTCGTATAAATGCCTCCTATCTTAGGGTTAATTCCATGCTGAAAGCAAATATTTTCTCTATCTATATAAATGTATTTATACATAC
Source organism: Pygoscelis adeliae (assembly GCF_000699105.1). Lineage (NCBI taxonomy): Eukaryota > Metazoa > Chordata > Aves > Sphenisciformes > Spheniscidae > Pygoscelis > Pygoscelis adeliae. The sequence continues at coordinate 2,669,784 of NW_008824983.1, read as the reverse complement.
ATATATCTTATGATTTTCTGGCTACTGAAAAAAGTGTTTCTACCATCAAAGTGCTCTTTTATTGCAACAGCGAAATACTTTTTACTCTGTTAAAAGCAAAGAAAAAAAGTAATCAAGTGATTATGCGGTTGAGCAAAAGCACTGTCAATCAAGAACTTCTCATTACATATCTGAAACCACTGCCCCCTCCTAACCCGTGCTACCTTCAGTTAGTGAAGGACATCAAAGACCAGCTGGCTTGTGATCGCGCAGAAGGAACCCAGCAGATGAAATGGG
>NW_008824983.1:2665923-2669459 GCF_000699105.1 Pygoscelis adeliae | reverse complement strand
ATGCTGCATTTCCCCACTCCCCTGACGGCTGCAGTCCCGGGTGTCCCTGAGCAAACCCCACAAGGACTCATTTTTCCCACTTGTGGAATTAGGATAATGCAGTGGTCTGGGAGCACAGTGGATCCATTAGCACCTGTATGGTCTGTGACCAGTGTTGCTAGGCTTAAAATTAAGCCCAAATTAGATTATTTCACTACAAAATATTAACAGCCTGAACGCTGAAGGATGGGTAACTTTGTCATAACTCTCCATTCGCTTCCAAAGAGGAATTCAGAGATGTCTCCCTCATTCTTAAACAGTGATGAAAGCAGAGTATGCAGTGCGTCCTTGTTCTCACTCCCTTGCTCTTGCAAACCTGCCGATTAAAGATGGGTACAGAGGCACAGAAATGCAAGTGCATCTAACAGCAGACATCTCTCAAGCAGAAGTTCAGATGGGTGATAGTTTGGCTGAGTCTCCCGTTTTCCTTGATGTTTTATCATCCTGGGTTATGTTTCCTTTAAAGCTTATAGAAAGCATTTGCTATAACAGATGTGTGTATGTGAATGAGCTTAGCCCAGAGATTTGGAAATGACCGCACGGGGGTCTCTCACAGGTAGAGATAACTGAAATAGCATCCTTCTGAATAAGCCCTTCTATTTTTCTAAAATGCTGTGAGTTAGAAATGGTGCGGAGAGAAGATAAAGAGCAAAATAAATGCTGTTTGCCTGCATCTCTGTACTGCAGATGTATGCTAAAGCAGGACTATTTCCTAGCAGGTAGGATTGAAGTGTGTCTTGCGCAGGGAGGAGAAAAGGGAAGGAAAGATAAGGATTTCATCTTCTGAATGTTGTTGCTGAGGAAGAGCTATACCCTGCCATATGTCCTGCGTCCTGAAAACCAGCTTCAGCCCCTATAAGCGCCCTGGTCCTCAGCTTGGGTTACTCTTTGAAGGCTTTGTGCCCTCTGGGGCGGCGTTTCCCTTGTGCACACCACTGTATGCATGGGTGTCCCACACATTTCCTATCAGACTGCTGAATTATTGGTGTTTTCACCTAAGCTCCACAATGGGAGGAAGTAAATGACACTCCGGGTGCATTTGCCCCATGCCTCACTGCCTGAGGCTTGCCACAGCTATTATTTGCATCCCAGCAAGGCATTAGCTGGGATCAGTAGTCTCTGGTGCTCGGGGCTGCATGTGGCAAATGGAAATCTCCGTTCTGGACCTGATACACGAATAGACAAAACAGTGGCATAGCAGGAGAAAGGAAATTCCCTACCGAGTTCCCTCTCTCTGGATTAGAAACTGATGGAAAAGTGAAATCCTGGATGTCCTGGCACCAGAAGAGTTGTCCACCCTGACCTCCGCAGGGCTCACATTCAACCGCAGAGGTGAAGAGGTCTGTGGAAAAGCCAGACTTGGACCCCTCTTTCTATGACCGAGAGACTGTTTTTCCTTCCCTATGGGAAAGTAAACATGTCTGAGTAGCAGCCACCAAAAAGCAGCAGGAGCACACAGCACTGAAAACTTTGCAAGTATTGTCTTTCCAAAAACATGTAAAGGAAGCTTTTTTTCATTCTTTTTTAAATGTGAAAGCATACACGCTATACTATTACAGCGCAATGGACCGAAAATAAAATCACTAGCATGATCTGGCGTATCATACCATGTCTAGTGAAAAATGTCCACCACAGCCCTTTGAAATTGTTTGGTAAGTTTTTATTTTGCTTTTTTAAAAGTCACATAATTTGGACAAAGCACAGTTGTGATAATAGGGAGCGTGCTGGGTCTTTCTACATTCCACGGCTGTAATAATGAAGCCATTAAATTACTAGGTCAGAGGCCTCAATTCGCAAAGAAATAATACCAGTTTATTATTTCTAATCTTATTAAGTTAGAAAATTGTCTCGAGATGTAACGTCAACCTGTAATGGCTGAAGTATTGATTATATTAACCCAATGCTCATGGATAATTCAAAGAGCCTGATTTCATCTAATTTCTGTAATTTTTAAAACAGTCCAGCCCAATTTCTTTATGGCAAACTAATCCAGAATTATTTCTATAAATAATGAAAATGTATTATAGGATTTGCTAGGAGTAAGCCAATAAAACATTTTGTGTGATGGCTAACAGAGTGGGGTTTTAATCCCTTTCTTCTTTATCTTTCTTGAATCTTGAATCTTCTTTTTTTCTTTTTTTCTCCTTTTTTAACCTTCCATTATCTCTTTTGGAAATATTTACCAGCATATTTCAGAAATATCCATGAACTTGCTTTGTTCACCTTTTAACTGAAATTGATGGGTCCTTTGAAGATTTTACCCAGATAAATGTAACAAACAATATCATTTCAGCTCTGCCAAATTTGAATCTTCCCCAGTTTTGTACAATAGCTACACTAGCAAGGAAGACAGTGTAAAATTCCAGAAACTCCAATGTCGTTTGGTTCCTAGAGCAAATTTTTGAATTATTTTAATTTGCTCTGAAATTTTTAAAAAATATTTAGTAGTGTATGTGTCTGCACAAGTGATGCACATACACTTATACTTGCAAGCACACCTGGATGTGGTCCAAGGTCCATTAAGCTCAATGGGAATCTTTCCATTACTTCATTGAGCTTCAGATCAAGCCCTAGGGGGGCCTGGTTGATTTTAAATATACATTTTCTAAGGTTGTTTCTGATCTTCCCCACTGACCTTGCTCTGCACCACTTCCCCAGTTTCCATCCAGAAACCCCAGCTTGAGAAAAACTGTGTTTGGGGATTTTTCTGTGCCTCCTTTTCTGCCTCCATCCCTGCGGCTTTCCTATCAAAGCACTACATGCATTAAGAAAATTAATGTGACTTAAGTTACTGAACCAACCTGAAGGCTAGTTGACTCAAAAATATTTCCTATAAGGATATTTATTAGCTCAGAAGACATGTGTGGGCAGAGCATGTTATTTAGTGACCTGTAATGCCCAAATAATGATCACAATAAATCAGTACTCATTACTATGTAAGGGAGGTCTGGATCGAGTGACTCAATAGGTAATGAGGTCTAATTTAGTGCCACGGTATTATTTTACAGAGTATTTGGGGCAGGGGGCAGGGGGGAGGGAAGCAGGGGCTGAAGGGGGTCTAATTACCTCAGATTTCTTGTGTGATGATGAGCCTCTAACTTTGGCCGGTTGCTTCAGCAGGGTGTTAGAGGTCAGGCCTTTAATTGCTATTGGCTGTATTTGCCTACGTTAAGTGAATAAATATTTAAGGTCTGGACCTCTAACACTGGGTTAAATGGAGCAAGACTGGGGCTAAAATCAATATAATGGGATATAGGGAGGGGGAAAAAAGAGCACTGAGGTAGAAGATAAAGAATTGAAGTCCTTCCTCATGAATGGGTGAGGGGTGGATCTGGGGGCCCAGGGGGACGATGCTGCAACCTGCAGGCAGCAAAACCCAGGACCTCAGAGGGAGCAGCACAGGCTAAAAGGCCCCAATACCTTGGGTTTCAGCCTTACTCTGTGCTGACACCCCAGAGACATTACTCCTGCCCTCCTGCCTCCTGCTGCTGGGGTGG
>NW_008824983.1:2665477-2665899 GCF_000699105.1 Pygoscelis adeliae | reverse complement strand
GTGGGTATCCCCTGGTCATCTGCAGGGCAGAAAAGATGTGCTGCAGGCAACACAGAAGGGGGGATGTCCCCAAGGTCCCCTTTTTTGTTCCCACCAACTATCAAGGTAGACTGGGGGCACCAAACCCCAGAGGTAGGCTCCTTTATAATGCACATACGCATCCCAGGAGCAAGCTAGTCCTTACATAAGTTGCTAAGCCATTATCCATCGTATTTGAGAAGTCGTGGCAGTCCGGAGAAGTTACCACTGACTGGAAAAGGGGAAGCATAACCCCCATTTTTAAAAAGGAAAAAAAGGAAGACCCGGGGAACTACAGGCCAGTCAGTCTCACCTCTGTGCCTGGGAAGACCATGGAACAGATCCTCCTGGAAGCTCTGCTAAGGCACATGGAGGACAGGGAGGTGATTCGAGACAGCCAGCAT
>NW_008824983.1:2663158-2664388 GCF_000699105.1 Pygoscelis adeliae | reverse complement strand
GGCAAACTTTTTAGCAGGGCCTGTTGCAACAGGACAAGGGGGAATGGCTTTAAACTAAAGGGAGGTAGATTTAGACTAGATATAAGGAAGAAATTTTTTACACTGAGGGTGGTGAAACACTGGCACAAGTTGCCCAGAGAGGTGGTGGATGCCCCATCCCTGGAAACGTTCAAGGTCAGGTTGGACGAGGCTCTGAGCAACCTGATCTAGTTGAAGATGTCCCTGCCCGTGGCAGAGGGGTTGGACTAGATGACCTTTAGAGGTCCCTTCCAACCCAAACTATTCTATGATTCTATGATTCTATATCTTTTACAATGTGTTTGCTCCCTCCCTCCATGTTTTAAAGCCATGTCTGGAGGTTAGCTGCATGTCAACTACTAAAATTAGTAGTGGGCATGAGGTGGTGAGTTTGCCATTGCCAGCGTCCCTAGGTGAAGTTCTTCAGAGCTGAAATCCCTTAAAAGATAGTTACTCCATCTTCTGGAGTAGCCTCGAGTAGTTCCTGTTCTGGGAATTTACAATCTGGAAGCGAAGCTGAACTGTCCTAAGTTGCGAGTCTTTGAATTTCAAGGATACATGGGTCTTCCAGCAGCACATGGGGATCCCGACTCCTGGAGCCAGGTGCTGGGCTCAGCCTATCTCCTCAGGATAACTGTTCAGGAAAAGAATGGTATATTCTTTAGCATGGATGGAGCCAAATTGTCATCCACAGAAATGCATACTCCTTCTGGTGGAAAAGAGACTGTGCCAGCTCATCTCCAAGCCTCTGCTTGTACCTGTTATGTCTGGATGTTAGGAACTGGTGAGGCTCATGGGAGACATCAGTACAAATCCTACCTGGAAGATTCAAGTGGAAACTAAAATTTTTTCTATGCTCTAATACCCTAAGGAGCAAAGAAAAACTCTCAAAAATTATTCTACATCCCAGTTTTCCCGCCTTTTTCCCCATCTTTCTCTCTCCAGCCAGACAGAGTGAGAAGTGGGGAATCAGTCTAACTTCAGTCCCACTCTGCTTCAAGACTGACCTTCATTAGATGGTTTTGAACAGACGCAACAGAAAATCTGTATTTCAGAAGTGTGGAAAGGGCTGTGAAAAATAAAAAGAAGAGAAAAGAAGCAAGAGACAAATGAAAGTCCTGAAAGTAACATGATGTGTGAAAAAATTAGGGAAAGTAAACTGCCAGAGCTATGTAGCAGCAACTGGAGTGTGCAGAATAACATCATGTTTTT
>NW_008824983.1:2661643-2663108 GCF_000699105.1 Pygoscelis adeliae | reverse complement strand
GCAGGAATGAACCATTTCTCTGTGGTGGGCATCATTTTAGATGGGAAGGAGAGCAGACAGAGACTAGGCTGTCTGTCTGTGAGCTCTCCTACCACCTGCTGTGGCTACTGCGCAGGTTAACACTGTGTGCTGCACAAGGCAGGCTCCAACCAACGTGCTCTTCAAGCCTTGTTCAGGGAACATCACTACAGCTATTTTTAAATTCCCAAAGAAGGGCTTGCTACTTAGTAACTGTCCTCTGATTTCCTAACAAAATGAGATCTGTGCAATGATGCACAACATCAGAGCATCCGTGTGTCAGTGCCTTCTCTCCCCCCTCCCTCCATGAACTTAGCAACTGATTTTAACTAAATTCGACAGAGCAGTAGGAGTCCCAAAGACGCGAAATTCTGCAATTTTCATTAAATAGTCAGCCATGTAGAGGAGACAGATCCCAGTGGTTCCCATACTGGCAGAAAGGCTGCCGAGTGAGGTCAACCATACAAACTCACAGGTATTAGACATTAGCGAATCCACAAGGAGAGCGCTATAATGAATTCCCCAACCATAACTAGAGAAAAGCCTCATAGCTTGTTAGGCAGCAAAGACTCCAAACACAAACTACAGAGCCACTGGAAACCAGATTCCATGGATCTTACTATTTAGAGTTTTAGTACTTTGTTTTCACATGTATAATCCAAAGGGACTCTACAAAGCAAATGAAGAAATCCTGGAGAGACTGAGGCACTGAGCAGACTCCAGAACTACAGATAATATACAAAGGATTTTTATTCTAGCTCCCTTTCCATTCCCTTCCTTGGCCTTCAAGTCCTCCCTCTGCTCTTTTGCAGGTTATCTGAGTACTGATAACTCTCAAAGGTTCCAGGTTATATGGAGGCCATGTGTCTAATAATGCAGTATTATTTTTGGCTTGCTCTTCTTCAAGTTTTTGTTTCTGAGTAAAAAGGGGCTCCTTTGTTCTAGGTGAGGGTACAGGCTGAAGTGAAATACCCGAAGATCTGGATGTCTCTTTGATGTGTCCAGTCAGCACCGATTTCTTACTGTCTGGAGGCCTTTGACACAGCAATCCATTATTTCTTGGTTTAATTCTTTATGCACAGCTTTTCATATTGATTACCTAACATCATTAGTTTTGGTCATTCCATACAAGAGACAATGGAAAGATCAATTTTAACCATATGAGCTAAAGGAACTTGCTCTTAAAGCATCCAGGGACTGGAATCATTTATCTTCTGCTCTCTGAATCATAAATCTTTTACAAGTGCAGCATTAGATTCATTGTTTGCTACAGACGCATGTGATGTAGTCAGGGATCATTGTAAAAGTGTCCTACATTGCAGTGTGAGGCTGTACTCATAAAGCATATTAATGTACAGTATTGTCATGGAAATTGTCATGAGCTGCTGCAGAGAGCCTGGGTTTTACAAGAGCTGTGCAAATCATCAATGTTTTTAATCTGGTGGCT
>NW_008824983.1:2650360-2661616 GCF_000699105.1 Pygoscelis adeliae | reverse complement strand
AGAGTGAATTTGTTTCTTTTAGACCTAGAATGGAAAATATTTCCTTCCTCAACTAATCAAAAAATGTTTTGCATCCAAGAAAATATTTTCTTTTTAAGGCTCTTTTTGGTAAAAGCAAAGGGAATTTGTAAAGGAGGAGCTATCTTCACAAAGGGATTTCAGTGGCATTTGCAGAATTGGGCAGAAAATGGGAGGTAGTCCATTTACATACAATAACAATGCAAATAACTGCAGATAAGGCTGTCACACAAAAATATAGGAATGTACTATTCAGGCCCATGTCTGCCTGTTTAGGACCTAGGAAAGAAGGGTAAACGCTGAGCTACAGGGTCTCTCTTAATCACATCCATAAAAGCTGTATTGCTTTTCAAGATAATTTATACAAATACAAGAGGAACGTTTTGAGCCATGGCCTCTCACATCCTAAGTCCCTACTGCTGGGGACAGAGGGAGGGCATGGAAAGAGAAGATACATCTGAACTTCTGCTCAGAGCCCATATTGAGACTTTCCAAACAAACTTTAAAACAAACCATTTATCATTCTTGTGTAACAAACTAGCAGTGTCCAAACTCTCACAGATACTGCAGCAAGAGAGGAGTGGGACAAGCTGTCATTGGAAAGTTCAAGCCTCGATGACCCAAGTTAATGGAGCTCTTCCACGGCCTCGTTACTGCGGCTAGGGCTTGTCACTGGGAGGGGACACAATCAAAACCAATGGGCCAATCTAATAAAGGCAAGTTTCTGCACCAGTTACTTCTGACCAAGATCAATAGAGCTGCACAAAAACATGAGGAAAGGTATTTTTATTGTTTCTGACCTAAGACATAGTCATATAGATATCTATGTCATGCATAAGGGTTCTGACCTCTCCAAGGCATCTGATCCAGTTTTCCAGTCTCAAAAGATCTGAGTTGGGTTGCTTCAGATTAGCATACAAATTTGAACTTTTAGATAGTTTGCCAAACAAATGGATGAGCTGGAACTTTGGGGATATTTCATATTCAGGTTTTGTTAACAACAAAAGTGGGAGAGGAATCTAAAAAGTACTAACTTTCAATCTCATTGGAAAGGAGTTGTTCATTTAAAAAAAAATAATTAACATTTTCAAACAAGAGTTTGTCTTCTTCCCCAGGAGTTTCGAACGAGACTTTTTATCTTTCCCCAAATTTTAACTATTCTACTTGGAGCCTTTTGGGAATTTGCTGTCACAGATCTCCAGACTGTAAAGTGCTGAGGAATATAACTAAAGAATAAGAGTCCCTGTAACCCCCAGCAGGACTGATCTCCTTCAAAGGCCTCCAAAGTCATAGCATGTCTCCTTCATTACAGAGAAGTAATGTCATTTTGATAGTTCCACCACTCTCACAAAAGACTCGTTAGAAATTTGGGAGTTTTAGACATTCTGGCCAATGTTCAGCTGGTGGTATCAATGGAGCTTCAAATTCCCTTCAGGAGACCTATACTGAGTCACAAAAATTGAAGACCTAGGAGGCAAGGAGAACACAGCGTGGATAAAGCGGTGATAAAAATAACAGGAAAGCCTCAAAGCTTTTCCTTTATCTTGGACCACGATACTTAAGAATATAACTTCAAACTTACCCCCAGCTGAATGTATTTTCGTTTTTTTCTTTCAACTCTCCTAAGGCAATCACAGCTAAAATAACTGGATAAGTGCAATGCTGAGAAAAAAGACAACCGAAGTTAAGGGCTGAGATCATCCAAGCAACCCTCCTGCTCAAGACAGTCGGTAGTATGGAAAAGCTGCACATGCAGTAGTTGCACGGGTTGAAATAATGGGTGAGCTAGAAGAGGGTGTATAATGTGGCATTACATGATCAGAGGTATCACCAGTGTGTGAGCAGCCAGAAGGACCCTCTACAGCAATGGTTTGCAGCGAAGGGTTTTGCCCGGGAAATGCTGCTCTTTGCTCTCAGGAAACTCAGGTTTCTTTGTAGAGCTGGTGGCAGTGGCAGACAATACCTTACTCATCCCCAGTAGCAGTGCGATTACAAGATGGAGGTTTGCTGTAAAGAAGCAAGTACATGAAGGGCAAACCCTGTGCAACCTACACCTGGAGCAGATAATAAACTATCTGGCTCTCAGGGAGAACATTTTATTCCAGCATGGCTCAAGATGATGTATGAAACCACCAAAGATTACAGTCAGTGATGTCTTGGGAATGATTTGATGTTTATGGTTAACCCTAACATTGCTTTTGTTTATAGACACTATTTCTAGAGTAATCTTATCTTGTATGGCTTTTATGGAAACAAAAATTATCAGGCAACAGCTTTTATAGTACAGAGGGTGACATGGATTTGATTTACGCTTCATTACAAGCCAGTCCTACAAACACTGCTCAGGGGCATGGTTCTTAGTTTCCTGGTGAAATTCACAAAGGAAAATGAGATATTTTTGAGCTTGTGTGTATGACCGGGTAATCCATGTCAGACTCACCTAGCACCTCTGATGTTTGTGCATCCTTAGGCATCAGAACCTTTTGCTTGGAAAACTCCCTCCAGGAACAGGTTGGTTCCTCTGTGTTAAGTTACCCCCTAAATCTTACACATCACGGTGTTGACCTTACAGCCTCTCCTTAAAAATGGAAATAGTGATACTTTGTCACCCTTGAGTACCTCACATACTGTCACAATGGGCCTTGAAAGTACGGAGAGTGAGAGGGATTAACCACAGCCGTATGAAGACAAATGACGGAGAGCACCAAATGGAGTATATTCTGCATAGTGCCGTGTTGTTGGACCCCCCCTCAAGTGCCAGTTTTTTTTCCAGGTACAGGCCTACATACCCCACCCCAGTGAAGTCCTGAGAAGCGCAATATAGCTGTAAGGAGTAATTAGCTTTAGATCCTGCTGTGTAGATGGGAAGCTTTTGAGGTGAGCTTTGGGCATCACAGAGTCCAAAGGATTTCCAGGGAAGTCCATTACCAAATTACCCCATCTATCTAACTGTCAACACTTTTGAAGAAGAGTACAGAAAACCCATGTGAAATCATAATACTGAGCTGCAGTCAGGCCTACAGCAACAGTAAAGTCCATAATGGAAAAAAAAACCACTTCACTAATTTCCATGCATCTGTTCAAAGCAAGGAGAAAAAAAAAAAGGAAAGAAAATCTGTATTTTTACAAAGAAATTTTGCCAACTTCTTAGCAAAAACAGCTTTCCAGAATGAAACGGCAGTTTCCCTGCTGTGAAAAAAGTCCCTTTGGTTTTCCACAGGCATTTTAAAGAGAAAAGTTGAAATTATTGTTCAGATTTTTTTTTAAATGAAAAACTGTAAAAATGATATTTTCCATCTGCTTTACCAGAGGTGAGAATTTGTAGCTACACATGTCTCTTCTGTGGCTACTCAAGGAGTCAGATGGAGATCATTTGGCTGCCTTGCTTTACTGTTGATGCCGCCCCCATCTCTAAAGCAGTTCTGGCAGCTGCCAGTGCAAGGGCGACAACCATCTGTTAGCACTGTTTGCTGCTGGGTGGTACTGCAGCATCAGCTCTCGCCGTGCAGCACCATCAGCCTTTCCCTGTGCTTGAGAGGGGATATCACCGTGTTGCTGCACATCACCCACCAGCCTGGCCGGCCAGTGTGTGCACACAGTATCTAAGCCAGGCATGCCACCATCACTTGTTGGGGGCCACCTCTGAGGGGTCCATTCGGGAACTTGAGACCTCCTGGATACAGATCAGAACCAGCCCAACACCTTATTAATGGTATATGTTATTTGCATCACAGCAACGTGAGATGATGGTGGAAGAAGTAGCTCCGAGCACCAAAGTGCAGGCACGGGGATAAGCTGCTCCAGGCACCAGGAACTCCTTATGCCTGGAGCAGTAGGTGGGATCTCCTACCAGGAACCCCGTCATCATTGCTGAATGCTACTGGCCCTGCAGGAAAACAGCTTTGGCGGGGGGGGCGGAGGGGGGGACGTTGCTGGAAACTTCTAGTCCTGACTGGACCTGAAGCATCACCGGCAAACAAAAGTGAAGCACCAGAGCTGAACTTCATACTGTACCATGTTGCATAGCTGTTAAACACCTTCACTACGGCCTGAAGCCTCGGAAATTGTTACTAATCCTCTTTACTGTTTCATGTATTTAGAAAGCTACCCTGTCTTCACGGTATCTGGTATTTGCTGTGGCTGCTAGGATTTGCTATCTCTGGAGTAACCATGGGGCTGAGGAAATGCAGGGTCTGGATGCTAGCAGGAGCCCGGACGCACTCCAACAAGCTGGTGGGAAACAACCCGCCCTGGGAGCAGGCACGCGGTAGAATGTCGGTACCACATCTCTGAAAGGCAGGATGTTATCTGAAGGGAACCGCTTGAATTCTTCCAAAGTTAATGCTACCTAGTGTGAAATTTCCGTCACTCCTGTTTTATGGCTCTTGGACTCACCTCCACAAGGTGGACAAGGTGGGCGTACATTAAGGTCCAGCTGACCCCCATGTTTCTGTTTGGGTGTTGGCAGATGGTTGGGGGAGAGGAAGACAGGAGACGTTCACTTTCAGAGTTGCTTGAGTATTCATAAAATTGGGACCAAGGAGGAAAGTAGTCCTCTAGCAAGGAATCTTGGAATTAGCTGAAGAAAATTTCAGGTCTGATTATGAAAAGCACAGGAGGTGACCATTTCTGGTTGCTGTTAGCATGCAGCAAATTGAGGTATTGTAGTTTTATCTGTTACCAGAAAAGCCCTCTACTTAAAAAAAAAAAAAAAGTAGGAGCCCCACCGTCTCATTTTTAACAAGGACCAGCTGAAAAATGAAGGCAAGCAGCACACAGACCATCTTATGTCTGCCAATTCATTTCCTGGCCCTGAAAGAAAAAAAAAAAAAAAAAAAAAAAAAAAAGAGAAAAAAAATCCTCTTGTTTCCTCTCATGCAGGCCAAACATGGCAAAGCACCAGGGGAATTCTGAATGGAATCAATTGCACTTGTTACTAACTGAGTTTTCTTTTATTCTTATATTACCAAGGCCTGGATATTCAGCTGCAAGCAATTATAATGAAGAGTTACTGAGTAATGGTTTCCAGATTGCTCCATGATGGGGCATTAATTGAAAGGGACAATTTAAGAGCTTAGGCCATGTAAATGCATTTCTTATTCTGTCAGATCAAGAAATTTCTGCGTACAAGAGGCTGAAATGCTCAGAACTGATAAAGACTTAATAGTAGCCACTTAAGTTAACACTTGGAAAAGGGATTTTACATTTAAGGGATCAAGAATAATTAAAATAAAGCAGAGAGTCAGGGTTTTATCAGGAGTCAGAATGTGAATGTTATCAGCAGCCTGGTAATTCTTCTTGGATTTACACCGAATTTGCACAGGGGAAGATGACAGGAGGGTTTGGCTCCTTATCTCGCTGTCTGATCTCACTTCAGTCCTTGACTCTCCTGAGTGAAAGGCCCTATTGAGTCCCAAAGAATCAAAGGCAAAATTTCCTATAAAGTTAGCAGAATGGGTTCAGAAGGATAACATTGCATTGCTGGATATCTGCCCTTTTCTAAATGCCAGTTAAGAGAAAGTACTTCCATACTGGGGAGCTAATTCCTAATGTAACAATTGGCTTCAAGTATAACAGTGGATGAATGAGATTTTTAATTCTACTATAGCCAAGCAAACACAAATGAAAAATATCCCTTGGACTACACTAGGAAAATCCAGGGTTGTTTGTTGCAGTGAAGGGATGAAGCCCTGGAATTTGCAAGCTGTCCAAGCAATACTATTTTCAGTATGATATAACCGATGTTTGCAGGTTTTATATAACCATGTCTCTGCACTTAACTATGAAATCATACATTTGTTTTTTTCCTTGAAAAAATAAAATGAAAAATACATTTCACGCTAGGTTAGTGTGTCTTCCTAGTTTTTTTGTTAATTCATATTAAACCAATAATGGCTACTAATCAAGAGAAATGTTTCCTTTCCTAAAACACTGAGCCACTTATAGGAATAATTCTGGCAAGAATGAGGGGGAAGGGAGTTTATGTCTTGGGTTTCTGCCATTATCTAGCTTGAACAGATGGAAGCTCAGCCACTTGTGATTAAATCACTGGAATGAAGACGGACATCACTGAAATGGCGGTCAGTCATTTGCTCAATCCTACGTGAAGAGCAGACCCCCTGAAGCAAGCCACAGCCTGCCGGAGACCTATTACTAAGATGCCTGGGGTTGAAAATATAAACACCTTCAGAGTGGGTGGTCAGCTCGGGTCAGGCTTAGGGTTGATTCACAGGCACTAAATTAATCTGTAAAAAGGGACATTTCTAGACTGCAGTCTGGGGAGGAGGGAAGCATGGTGTATGCCAGTTGTTGGGGTCTTATAAATGAGCAGGCCAGGCAAGAGTCTGTGTTTCACCACCTGACACAAAAGCAAACCAAAAATGAGGGCAGAAGTGAAATACTGGTCCTGCTCAACCACATGGCAAAATCTTCCAGGCTTCCCTGGAGCACCTCCTCCCTGACCCCCCTTCCCCTCTGCTGCCCCATGCCACCACTTGCCTTCCCCTCCTAGTTGCAGGGGAGACATGGCTCAGGGTGGGCAGGGAAATCCCACCAACTTAGGGGCACCTGCAGAGACTGTGGCCAGCCACATGGGACCCTGGGGAACCATCACCATCCCTCCCCCCTGCAGTCCTGGGACCTCGGTCGTGCAGCTGGTGGTTGCCAGCTGGTTGCTCTTCTCAGACTAGCCTCAAAATGTAGTTCAAAATTGGATTGATATGGCATCCAATCCGCCTTTGGACCTGGCATGGTAAAGAGCTAGGAGGATCCTCCAGAAGAAAAGCCTTGCAAGTGAAGCAAGTGAGGCACCTACATGCTCTAAATCACACAGAAACCTGGCAGGAACCAGGTACAGCCAAAACAGGAGATACCCAATAAAATGGCCTCCATTTCCCCACATGATTTGCATGTGCCAGGTGCTGGAAGAGCAGAGAGGGACTGGGAGGGATGGCTAAGCGCTTACTGCCAGGAGCACAGGAGAAGGGGACCATTCCCTTGCCAGGAATAGAAATTATCCCCCCACATCTCTCCTGATCGCTCAGCCTGGCTGTCCTACCTCGGGACCTCCATCCCAGCTCCACTGCTTCCCTGTCTCCTCCCAGCTCCTCATCCTCACCCTCATGATGGCAAAATCCACAGTTGCCTGCACTGCTGGGAAGCCCTGAGCGAGTGCTGTGGGAGATGCACGCAGAAGCCCTGTGAAAGGACAGCGAGGTAGACAAAAAAAACCCCAGTGCACCCCGTCCCCCAGTGCATCCAGGTCTCTGCACCGGGGTGTGTACAGGAGAGGCACCCTGGGCACAGGTTGCTGCATGTTTGGCCTTTTTGGCTTCTCCACCTCTCCCCCTGGCACTGGCAGTCCCTGGCACGGCAGAGATGCAGAGACCCACGCTGAGAAACCACAGAAGCTGTGGGAGAAATGTCTGGGAAATGCAGGACGGAGCCAGGGTGGCCTTCCTTGGGGTCAGAAGAAAAAGGCACTATGATTAATCAAATATATCTTGATTCCGTTAATACCTGGAGAATAAAAGGTGTGCAGTGCTACTTCACAGAAGCCACAGGAAAGCAGGCTACTGCAGAATAGGAAATTTAGGAAAGGCTTTCCGCATTCCCCTCAAAAAACATGTATTTATGTTCAGTAGGAGGGCTTCTCTTTAAATCAATGCCATTGCTTTCTTCATTGACTAATAAACTTACACCTGGAATTGCTCCGGTCTACAACCAGTCAGAAATTCATCCAGCAATCCCACACATACAGAAAATAAATGAAAATATTTTTTCTGCATTATTATTAAAAGCAGAGAAAAACATTATTCGGGAATAAATAGCATCATTAAAAATAGCTTGTGGGAGACTAGAGGTCTGGGCGGGGGGCGGCTTTTATTGTTTATCAGTTTAGGTTCCCCCCCAAGTCCAACTCTGCTTTGAAATGTAACACGTCATTAAGGAATTTGTAGTTACAAAGTACAGACACTTGCTCCTGACAGTAAGCATGGTCACTTCTGTTAACAGAGCGAAACCATAACCACTCCCTCCACCTTGCCCCTACTCCAAAACAGCAAAAATCCTGATTAACAGCCAGGATAAATATGGCAGCCAACCAAAACACTATCCAATGTGAAGTTTGGTTAAGCTATAAAACTGCCAGTAAAAGACCCAGAAGCAAAGCTTGATGCTGAATTTTAAGTTTAGAATAATAGTCTAACCCAAAGAAATATGAATCTGATAACCACTAAGGAAGGAGTCTGGGATTTTCATTAGTCACTTGCATGGAGGGGGTGGTGTTGCTGGTGGGAGGTGGGATACATAATAGCACAGTGGTGAAATGTAAAAAGGGGCAGAACGGTTCAAATCCTGAGAAGGAAAAGGGAGGAGGGAAGTGTATTTGTTTTTAAAGGCAATTTTACATTAAGTCACACAAGCGGCTGAAAGACTCACTGTTCTTGCAAGTTCTAGGCCGGTCCGCTCTGATGCGGCATAAAAGTTCTTCTGTTTATGTAAGGGGAATGGGTGTGTGCTCAGCGCCCACAGAAATTAATGGACTGTACACAAAGTCATTTTTCCCTCAACTCCTCAAAATTTTATTTTTTTTTTACGGAAAAGCCTGTGACCCCATCATATAATGAAAAGTCAAATGCCTCAAGGTAAATCAACTAATTAGAAGGATATTTCCTTTGCTTTAAAAATTTTACTTGCAAAAAAAAAACCCCTCAAGCCTCCAAAAAACTTGGACGTGGTTTACTTGTTTTTTCTGGCTGAAAGGATCGTTGCATAGCTGGCCCTTATGCATCTTGACTTTGTGACACCCAGGTTTTAGTCATGCTTAGCCTTTCTGAAAAATAATAGTAGTAATAACAGCAGTGGCAGATTTAACCACAAGCAGACGGGACGTTGCCTCATGGCCCCTTCTCTGTAATGAGCATAGGTTATTTGGTTGCTATTTTCTGCTCTGCAAAGGGCTTGAAAGCCCTTATACATAACTCCTGGCACCAGTCCTACACCTTAAATGGTATTTCCAATGTAGCCAAATACGAATTGCTCGCCTAGGCAGGATTAAACTGTTTATTGTCTACCTGCTGCATGTATGTGTATAGATGTGTAGATGGAAGTGCAGATGTTCATTTTCTATGCATCTGCATATCTTTCATACAGTCATAATGTTCTAGTGATAGGGACTGTTGTTGTTATCTGTGATTTTTGCAGTGAACCAGAGAAGTCCTCTCTTCTTCATGTTACACAGCATCGTGCCAGACTGTTTATGCGCAATTTCCTAAAGCCCTAAAACTCAGCTCTGGTGTTTAAAGGCCAAAGCAAAAGCTGCTTTTAGTGGAAAGAAGCTGACAAAATCTTTTTATTAAGGCTCTTTAGCTATATTTTGAAGGTCTATTTAAAAACAAAATCCATTCACACCTAATTAGTGAGATTTTTACTTGAGGGAAAAAAGGGGAAAAGAGTACTATGATGTAAAAAGGAAAAAAATCAAATCAAGTTTTCTTTTTTTGTGTGTGATTTATATTTTATGTAGTTTTCCTCACAAAATTAGACTTCATTGGATGCTCAGGAAGAAGAAACTAGGAACTAACAAGTTAGGTATGTTAGATAACATGCTGCATGCAGTTGTGCTAATACACAGGGGGTTTGTGCGGATCAGAGGAACCATTAGCTCCCTCTCACCTCAGAGATCCTCAAAGGAAGTTACAAACAGATCCCCAGATTTCTGAAGATACCGTTATTTGATGACTGGGTGCTAGATAACAGTACCTGTAAAGCCTCCGTTTGCCTCACAGTGTCTGTTGTAAGTGCAGGGGTTATTTGCACAAGAGGCAATTGGTTCTGAGCAATCAAAACCACATAGGCTACTGTATTTGGATTTGTTGGATATAACCTGAAGGTTCAGAGGTCTCTGCGTAACCCCTTATGGTATTTACTCATGCTAAACAATTCCATTTTTATAGAAAATTTATGAAAACCTTTTCTACAGCATTTTCAAAGCCATCCTATAGAGTTTAACAAAGTCCCACTATGGGCTGTTCCACATTAGTTTATGGATCCTACTCATCCACTACTCAATGCCAGAGTTTTTTTCAGTAAAGGTGTAGACAGCGGTTTCTGTGTCAATACAGTCTCCTAAGAGGACATTTCACAGCTTTACAGATGCAACAGGAATTTAAGCTGTAGAAGATGCTACTGCAGTGCTGCTGACAAAACCCTGACCATAGTAACTGCAGTCACCACAGGCGACACTCCAGGAAAGTGAGAAATGGAGGAAAAAGTGGAATATGTCCCTGGAAGATGGCTTGTCTCCAGGGAGTCATCTGGCACCGTACTTCTCCCCTAGCCTGACAGAGAGTGCAGGAAAGATTAAACTACCGTGTTTTCCTATCAAACTCTGCTCTCAAGCCCACAGAATCTTTGCAGGAACGATGTTTTTCCTAGAACATCTGGATCCCACTGAAGGCTTTCGAAGCAGAGCTGTGACAAATATGCTATTGACACCGGCAGCTACAGAGATGTGAGCTTGCTTCTGTCAGAGGGCTGCTGGAGATGATCAGCATGATAAATTGTTTCTCATTATCCCAAAACAGAAAGAAAGAAGACTTTAGGTGAATGCTCTGTTCTTTCATATCAACCAGGAAAAGGCACCAGCATGAAACAACTATCAATATCAAGGACCAATAAAAGTAAAATAACAATTATGGTAAAAATGTGTATGTCTGTCCAGCCATGCTTTGGCAGTGAGGTTACTAAGGCATCAGAGACAGTCAGCGGGCATGGTCGAGGTTGGGGCACCATGCAGCAGGTGCCTGCGGGCAAGCTACGTGTCTTCCTTAGCAGCTATGGAACATCTTCAAGATGCAGATGTTCATCATCATTCTGCAAGAGTTAGGTGTGAGTAAATCCAAAGATTTGCAGAAATCATAAGGTATGTCTCTGACCATGAGAAGGTTTTCCCACACCATCATCTGTTCAGCTAGGCTGTTTGGTCTGGGTGAATTTACCCCTTATTGTTTCAGGGACAAAAGTTAAGAACAGTATTTTTATTTTAAAAGCAGTTTGGAAAATATCTCCACTAGTATATACAACTGCAGGCAGCAGGGGCACTAAGTATAATAACAGTGAGTGAACAGCTTTCTTAGAAAACATCTGTGGATGACAGTCATTCCACCTCACCCCCAAAAAACCTGACACTTGGATGGCTACTTATCAAATATAACCCAAAGCAGCTGCAAACCAGAT
>NW_008824983.1:2612732-2650290 GCF_000699105.1 Pygoscelis adeliae | reverse complement strand
ATCGCCTGACTGAAGGTAATTTTATAGGGGGAGCTGCCAGCACATGTACACTCACACACTGCCTACCCTGGGGCCAACCCTTGCAAAAGGTGCAGCATCTGAAATTCCCATCAAAACCCCTGTGGCACCAGGGCTCACAAAGATTATTAGCATGGTCTTCCCTTGACCATGATAAGACAGGACTTTGTATGCATTCACATCTTTGCTTTCTCTAATTCATACACAGGGTACGCAGCCATGGCAAGACCCTGAAGCCATGAGTAAGGAGGCAGGGCTTTACCTGGGGCTCCTGCAAGTAATTTGTAGACTGTAGGCTCTCATTTACCAGCTCCCTACCCACACCAGGGGCTGCGTGTGTAGAAATGCCACTGGAAGGTGACGGCAGAAGCTGCCTCTCACCTCCCTGTCCCCTGTGGGGAAATGAATGTCTCGGGTGTCGGGAATGAATGTCTTGGGTGTGGGTCATCCCACAGATCCCTGACTTGTGCTTGGCCTTGAAGCTTTTGTGCTTTATGGAACAGCACAACGGAAGCCTATGATATCCCATATTCCCCCTTAAATCACACAATATTCCCCCTTAAACCACATAATGCACCAAAAGCATTAGTAGGATCATTCAGAGACAGCTATAAAGGCCAGAATTTGCTAGTGAGTGCTGAGATCTGATCCTGGACCAGGGGGCCAGTCCCTGCTCTCCTCTCAGTGCCCAGAGATCCACCACAGGCTGTGTTAAATATCATCACGGCAGCAAGGTCCACTCCCACATTTCTGCGCGGCTGCAGTAATGAGGACTGCATCTATCCAGATGCAACAGTGTCCTTCCATAACACACATCTCTGCTTTTCAGCTGACTCAAGCACAGCGTGTTCAGAGAGCAGAGAGGTGGGTGCAGAATTTAAACCCCTCAGCTAGTGATACCATTGACAGACTGTGTAGAGCTTCCTAGGATGCCTTTATAACAATTAGCCATGGTTCAAGTTTCTTATTCCTTGTTTTGTTCCCCCTCAGAAGCATCCCTGAATCATTGACCAGAAGATATTCAACTGCCGTTGATCCTGACTGTTAGATGCCGAAAAGACGTACAGACATTTAACCTACATCTGTAGGTTATGCCATACATCTGTAAATCCACCTGCCCATGCCAAGAGCATTGAAGTTTCACTCATTGACCAAAACCAACAGTGCATTGGGGTGCTCCCTTTCTCTCTTACCTCCATTTTCTGTTTTCTTTATGAAAAGCACATCTTGTATCTTGTATACACACCTGGATATGTTCATCATGCTTTGTTTGCTGAAATATTCCTGCACTATGCTATTTCTTGGTAATGCATACTTGCAGTACAGTCCTTACATAGCCCTCTAGACCCCACCAATCTTTCAGCTGAAACAACTTCATCCTGTAAATTGTGACAGAGTTAGGACAGGCCTCAGTGTTACACGTGTGTATTTCAGAGGCTCCTGCAAATACAGTGGTGGATTTAAAATTTTGCCCTGCAAAATCTCAGCTTTCATGAAGTTTTGCATTGCAAACCTTCCACCAGAAAATCCAAATTCAATCATGTATTTTAGTAGGTGATGACACAACTTGAGTAATATACCTTTCCAATGTGAAAATAGTGCAATAAAATAAAATAATAAAAAAAAAGCTTGCTGTTGTACTTTATTCCTCCCATGGAGAAAAATATATTAGAGCTTTCCTTGCCCTGTTCTGCACCAAGACTGTTGGTTGGTATCATATGGGTTAGAGATTTATCAGTCTCCCTCTGTCAAATATTTTCTCTGGTTTTAAATTAAAAAAAAAAAAGCTTTTTCAGCAGCTGAGCTCGTGAAGACCTGGTGAAAGTTTATGAGAGATAAAAAGTGTGTGCAAGGATGTTAACAAAGTAACTCCATACAAAGTCTCAGATGTCTGCCACTGGGCTTGGATGTTTACTAATGCATAGACATGCATGAGACCCCAGTGGGGCACAGAGGGGTGCGAAGCACCCACAGACCAGAATCAATAAGGATACACAGCTCCTAGAGTGCTCTGGATCACCCAGTCACTTTCTGTTAGAAGAAAAATAATGATTGTTATTATAAATAAATAAGAACGACCAGCATGGCTTCTTCTAATTGTATAACATCTATAACATCCAGTGTGCAACCCAGGCATGCCCATACTTCATCTTCCCTTGGAAGATGCCTATACAGATAAGCTTTAGAAATATTTTTTTGAGAAAATCATAAACTGCCCTGAAAATTTCTTCCAAATGCAGGCATTCTTATGCTCTACCTGTCTGTTAAGATCAATGATGAACCTTCCAAACTGAGATTTCCCTTATGGAAAGTTCATTTAAGGAAAGATTAAGACCATACCAAAACTCTCCAAGCTCTTCCGTATCTCTATAGGAGAATTGCAGCCCATGAGGTCAGGCTGGCCCTCCAGCTGTTTACAAGAATTATGTCATCCAACTAGGGAAGGGAAAAGATACTATGCAACTAAAATGCACCCATTCTACTGCAAATGGAAATACCCAGATGACTACTCACAGGGATCAGTTTGTGCACAAACCATAAGCCCGTTTGCACAATGCATTTGCCAAGGACCTGCAAAGAGCAGATCGCCAAGTGCAAACTGGAATCTGTTTTGTCAGCGTTTGTGAAGCAAGACTAAATATAGCAGATAAAACGTTCTTCACGAAAGACTCACCATGCTGTGATTACAGATCACCTAACTCCAAGCATTAAACCAAGAGAGCACCAGGGACTGTTTTGCTCATGCTTTATCCAATCTGCTCAACTGACACAGAATTTGCAAAATATGCTTTGCAGTCTTGACATGCCAACAAAGCACTTCTAATTTTGGCTCCAGTTCAAGCCCGGTGCTAGTTATCTGATACTTTGCATGGAGTCATCATATTTTCTTCCTCACACACACTTTTCATTCCTGCATAAGCTTTAACTAACCTTTTCATTAAATTAGGAGTTTGGAGACCTTTCTGTTTTAAAACTTGGAGTCTGCAGGTTGGTTGACAAGTGCTCTACACTTGACATCACCTTTTTAAGTTTGACAGCTTCAGCTTACAAAGATACAACACTAAACCACTGAATTCACTTGGTTTGTTCCATTCATTTCAAGTTCATTTAATCAAGCTTGGCAAAAACATCTGAGAAAAATTTACCAGGAGACACATACAAGGCAAGCAATTCACATTCTGCAGCTTATTTACTACTTACCCCTGAACAGTAGCCAGCTAACTTCTACCTAATCCCTAATAAGGTTGTTTTTTCTCCCTCCCATCAAAAATCTAGCACTCTGACCTTAATGCAAAATGATGGATTAATGTTACACATGCTGTTCTTAAACCTCAGTCACCCTCTGCTATGACAGCAGGATTAGAAGGAAAAGTATGGACTGAAGGCACCCAGCAGATTCAGTGATTTAATTGTCTGAGCTTCTGGTGTGCAGGCTTAACTTTGGCTTAAATAATGTCTTTTTCCCATCAAAAGAAGTCTGTTTGAAATTAATTCCTTTTACTGAAGCCCCAAGTAGAACACTCAGTTTTTAAGATACTTTGTGCATGACAGAGGCGTTTGTTTGCCTTAATGCTCCCCAAACATCAATCTGAAGCTGTTTGCTATGGCCACTTTCTGCATCTTGTTTAGGAGATGTCTTGATCAATTAGTGCAATGTCACAGTTACATGTAGTTATTGTATCTCCAGCTGCAAGCTGTTAATAATAAACTTACCCACAGGACAAACCTGCCATATGGTTGATGGTCAAGCAAGGCTAAAATATGCATTAGGAAAAAAATGCAACTGTCAACATGAAGCTGGATATGGCTTATTGGATTTGATGCGGGCATCTGACAGCAATGTTTCTTTTAGCAACATTCTGTGTTGCAGGTCAGGAATCTGCCTACTGTGGAATATTTGTCATAGGAAGATGAGAAGAGAAAAAAACAAGGAAACATTTGTGAAATGGAGAATACAGGGTAGGTTAGTGGTGGCTGATTTTTTTTTCCCAAGGAGGGAAGGAGGAGAGACTGTTGATTCAAGAGGGGTTTTTTTGTAAGAATGATTTGCTAAAGAAAGCCTTGTTCAAATTTTTTTCACAATCAAGGGAGATCAGCTGATGACAAGAAAGCCAAATGTGGGGTTTTTCTTGCAGATATAAAGAAAATGGACTGTCACATAAAACATGAGCTATAGAAGAAAATATCCAAAGTCTAGCTGGTGACAGTTATAATTCCAGATTATAATTTCTTTGTGCTAGGAAAAAGCTCAGCATTTGGGTATTTTTTGTAACTCTTGACATCTATTCTAGCCACTCAATGAATGGCACTGGCAGAGTTTCTTGCCTCATTGATAACACCAGTGCAGCAAATACTTCCTTTAGCTTTATAAAAGTGGAAGATACTGCAGCTGGGTTTGCCATTAAATAAGACAAGTCAAAGAATGACATGAAAGTAAAAGCAAGCCCTCCTATTCAGTGGAGGCCTTCAAGTTCGCCCCCCTTGCCTCATCAAAGGTCACCTCCCAGTAACTTCAGTTCATTTATGAATTGGAGGGTATGCAAGCAGTTTTGTTCCATACTACTGTCACTTTTATCAATGGAGCAGAAACCAAACTAATTGCTATTCTAAGAGCAGTCATGCAGTGAAGACCTTATTAAAAGTCCCAGAGTCCTGTTTACATGTGGTAAGCTTGATTTGATTACTTGGTAATTAGAAGCACACTGTTAATTATGCAATTTAAAAGGGGTAGCTGGGAGTCAGAGTTCCTAGGAGAATTCTCCAATATATGGGAAAACATTATTTTTTATTAGACTTTGCTATCAAGGCCTTGTTCTTGCAAACACTTCTGCACGTGCTCAACTTTAACATGTGGTAAGCGGTCTCTCTGACTTTCATGAGTCACTTCCAACCTCATGAGCAGAAGCTCTCTGAATACATCTTTGAAAGAACTGGTCCTGAGATACCAAAAATCCCTTCCCAATTTCCAATTGTTTCTCCAGGTTTTCCAAATATATTTCTCACAGAGATGATTTCTCCATGTTATGGTAAACATAAAATATTTTCCTGGTAGTTTGGAGACATTTGGGCTTTACTGCGCATCTCACTAGATAAACGGGAGTGCTTTGATGCAAACCTCAGAACATCAGCAGTTGGTCTAAAACTGGTGACGTTTAAACACTTTGCTTCTAAACATGCCGTCATTTTGCATTGGAGCGATGTTCTTTCTCTCTCCATTCAATGCAGACTGATATTCAAGCCAGGTCAGGTATTCAGCGTACTGTCTTCTGGGGCAGGGGGGTGCCACGTGTTCAAAAATGGTTTCTTTTTTTGTCACAAACTTACTGTGAGGAGCTTGGTGTTCTAGAAAAAGCATAAACTGGTTTGGGTTTTTTCCTGGGCTCAAAAATATTTTTGGTGGAAATGAAGACTCTGGATTAATCCAGGCCCTTTCTTTTCACAGTTTTAAAAATGTAGAGGAAAACTCAAGACTGTGGACTTGAACTGATTTTGAGCCCATATACCACCAGCCATTTTTGTGGGTTATTCCTGAAGGACATATATGTTAGCATGTTTTTTTATTCCAGCTAGCTAAGTTTGTACTGTGGCATAAAAAACAAAGCAAGCTCCCAATTTATAAGACAAGGGAAAAAATCAACAAGAAAGACCTCAGACTCAGAGTTCAAAAGAAGAAATGAAATGTTCAGTAGATGGGGAAAAAGAAGTCTTTTTGATGTGCTGCAAGGTGCAATGTCAAGAGCAAAGGAAGAAGAAAAATTAGGGGGATAGTGAGGATTGAGAGGAGACTAGAATATGAAGAAAGTATTGTGTGAGCTGAACGTATCTGAAACCAGTGGAGTCCTAAGAACAGGGAATTAGCCCTAATTTATGTTATACAATTTTTTTCTTGCTATTTCCAACAGCAGAAACATGCTTACTTTGATCACAGAAAGTTAATTAAATGCACCAATTCTTGGTAGCATATTTATGAACCATCACTTACATTAACAACAGTTCCATGTATATACACAGTAACTCACTTGTAAATCACTGCTTGCTTATTGTTGCTCCATATTTTTTCATGATTTCATCCTACCTGTTTTGTCTGAAGGGAGAGTGTGTCTGTAACACATCTGAATCTTCATGATAGCCCTAATTTAGGTGTTATGCATATACATTTTCTGTGGCTTTCTGGGCCACCCATCTATTAAATGTCCTGCCACTTGACTGTTTTACATGATGTCAGCTCGTGATCTGGCTTTTTTTACTCTGTTACCAAATCCTGACTTCTTAAAACATTAAATAAAATGTTTCTTTCAGGGTTAATTATTTTGGAGTGTGACAGAAACCAGCGCCCATAAAGTTTGTTGACATAAAAAGAGTAGATGTGAAAATAAAAATGTATGCATGTCTACACTGAGCTCCTGAGCTAATGCATTGAGTTTCAGATCTTGACAGAAACTTGGCCTCCATCAGTCTTGACTCTGTTTAAGTGACGGGATGGCTGGCAGCACTCACCAGTGCTTGCAGGATGTACTAATATTTACAAGCAAAAGAAGGTCTCTGGCTTTGTTGAAATAACACCACTTTCTTAATTTGACTGCTGCTCCATAGCAGACCTTAACAAACAGCTACCAAGGGAGGAGGTAAAGGACTGAGCTTTCATCAAATGCTAATGTTTACCTTAAACCAAAAAAGTCAAAATTATATTAAACAGATTTCTGAGGGCAAAGTATAAATAATGATATCATTCTTCTGGAATATCATACTCAGGATGACAACGTAAACACTAAGGAGTTCCAAAAGCAAAATGCAAAAAGGAAAAAAAAATATATTGGACAACATTTCTTCACATAAACAACCAAAAAATGTTTACAAGTTGCCTGTCTGGTACTGAGGGTACAAGGCATGTGTTGTATGTGTATAGGGGGGAGAGGTGGGAATGTATCTGGCATTTCCTTTCGACTGGTTGTTAAGGCAGGGGCAATTGCAAAGTTTAAATTAGTTTTCAACTTTGGACCCAAAATCACCTGAAGCTTCGGAGCAATTTAACCTCACACTTCCACTTCTGCTTAATCTTTGAAATAAGCAGGTAAAATATACAGGATTAATGTAATTGTTTTACACTGATAATACTTCCATTCATCTGAAAGGATGGCAGTATTGCTTGGTGGATTGCTGTGGGATTTAGTCTGATATACTACATCTGTACTGAATAGGCTAGTAATATATACAACAAATGTAGATTATACATTGCTGTATATAAAAGTTATCACTTCGCTGAAGAATTTGCATGACTCCATCAATAGAGTGATTCACAATTTGTAAAGCAATTGCTGTCTTCACAACCCTGTGCAGTAAAGAAATAGAAAGAAGGGAAACAAAGACTGTGGAGAATCTGTGGGGGTTTGCCCAAGATGATGCAGTAAAACAACAGCAACGTGTGCAGGTACATCTAGACTATAAGCAAATACATACACCACCCCAAAGAATATCTGGTGAAAACCAGCTCTGTAGAAATTAAAATGACATTGCCTCTTATGTTAATGGGCTGGCTTAATTTCATACCCCCCCAAGCACACATAGGACCATTGAAGTCACTGGAATTCCCTCCACTGAAACCAGCATGAATTTAGCTTTTTGTGTCCAAAGGGCAATTTTACACTGAGAGCATTTGATTTTGATACACATTAGGATGGAAAAAATCTGTGAAAGGGTACTTTTGCGTTGATATATACCAACAGAAAATAAGAGTGGGATAACAAACCAACAAAAACCCTACTCACAGTGTCTGCAAGGCTCCAGCATGCTATGTATAATTGGAAACATGTACTGCTAAATAAAATAATCAAATAAGTCCTCAGCTGCCATTTATAGCAAAATAGCTAAAGAGACCTTTTGCTTTTCTGTGTGGGGAAATCAGAGGAAGAGGCACAGCCCAGGCAAGGGAAGCACGTGGTGCTGTACTGTAGGGCACTGTCCCAAACGCCCCCGATGAGGATCCCAGGAGCAGTGCAACGTCAATAGCTACCTTGTCTTCCACATCTCCACTCACAGCCAGGCAGCTAGGCTCTTCTTAGCTATGTGTAGCCAGAAGTTTTCATCTTCTATCGCAGCGTTCAGGATTTAATGCTTTCTCTGCTGGGGGAAAAAAAAATCTTAAAATGGAAAGGATGTGATCTCAAGTGTTGAGGTGTTCAGCCAAACACAGTGAAATACACAGCCTGAGGAATGAAATAATGAAGCTATCACTGCTGCTGGGGGTGAGATTCACAAGTTATCAGTCTCACTGGATGTTGCCAACTATGAGTTACTGAAGTTTCATCCTCCAGGTGGAGGTAATTTTAGACTCCAACTCTTCAATGCCATATAATACACGACTATAAGCTTTGGCATGTATACGTAACACTAACCATTGTTTATTTCCTTGTTCACTTCATCAGTTTTCAGGCACTGCAAGTTGAATTTTCATCCCAGCTTTTTTCTATTTTCCTCTGATAATTGGTAGTAGCTTCAATGCAAAATGCCATAAAATTGTGAAATCTGTTAAACCTTTGGAAAACCACCCCCAGGGAAGTCTTGGACATTCCATCATATGCACATTTTAAAAGACTAGTTGTGGGTAGGCGGAGGAGAGACTGCTGGCACTATGAACACCTAAACAAGTGAATACGACACAGATGCTGCACACAGGGACAAAGACAGGACCATAGCAAAATATCACCTTGTATATTGGCTGAACTGGATCATCAGGACCTCTGGAAAGCAGATCATTTTCAAGCAGGTACACCTGAATTTAGATGTTTAAGTCTTTCAACTTTGAAGTTGTGAATCAGGACAATGAGAAGAGTATGATCTTCGCAGAGGTTTGTGGCGCATTCACTTTTAAGACCTTGAGCACCACTTTGGGTGACCTCTTGAATGCATCATCTCTCATACATCTCCCTAACACAGAACAGCTTTTTTATTTTTTAAATTGCTCTAATTTCTTCCCTTTCCCTGAATGGAAATGAGGGTCCTGAGTGGCAGTCAGAGACAGCAGCTTCCAGTGAATATTAAAGACCTTGTGACACTGACAGCTCTGTAAAAGTAACAACATATTTGAGGTTTTTTTATGTTTTCCTGCTGGTATTTTCAAGCAGATTTTTTTTATCTTGCATCTTATTTGGGGTCACCATAGTGAGCTTTTGCTGCTTTCCAGGAGAGTCTTGGCAGAAGCTATTATGGCATGAATTTAAAAGGGGCTTTAACACCTGGCCTTTCAGCGGTCTTTTTCTCTACTTCTAGCTCTTTCCATCATAGGATTAACAGCAGCTGTAGCTGTGAAAAAGACTCACTTTTTCCCTTCTGCTTTTTGTAATGTAATTTCAAGCCAAATCCTGTGACACTGTGAAGCATCTACAGTTCCTATGGATTTCAATGTAGAAACACATTCTCAGCACTTCTTAATATTTCAGAGTTAATTTTGGCAACTTGGAAGTTTGCAGATCAGGAATTAATATTCAGTGTGCTACTAGCTTAACCCAGCCTTGGAACTAAAAAGGCTCTTCATGTTTGTATGGCTTTTTTCTAAGTTTTGAGTAAGAGAAGGATTAGGAAACTAAAAACTAGTTCAAATGGTTCCACATAGTCCATGGTTTTGAAACTTGACTGCTTCTGTGAAATAAAGAAGAAGGAAATGTGTAAATATAAACCATAGCCAGTAAACTGTGTGATTGGCATCAGCACTCTGGCAGCACTGCCTTCCAGATGCAAAATATTTCAGTAAGAGAATAATGCCTTAGTTGAAGTCCAGAACTTTGTATGATGTTGCTCTGTGAAAAATGTGGCTCTTCCTTATGACATGTCTTTTCACTAGCTACAGTTATAAAAGTGCCATCTCAGTTAAGCCCCATTGTTATTAATTATTAAAAAGCTGACGTGGTTCCTTGAGGGCTACCCTGAGGGCACAGCTGTTTCTGTACTCTGGGTTGGTTGGCTGTACATTAGGGCATGAAGCTACTGCACCTTTCAGCCCAAGACACCTCATTCATGCCATGAGCACTGTTGTGTCTACGTAGAAATGACACTGCGGTGACTGCAGGACAGTGCAAGGAGTTGTTAATCCCTGTTCTCAGATCAAGCCATAAAGTCCTCCCATGTAACTTGGGATCTCTAACAAGCATGTGAAGGAGAGTGCGAGTGTTGGGCTTAAAAATCTTTAAAAAAATTGTTTCTAAGTAGCCTTTTAAAACTTTCTTAAGTCTATAGTATAACAAAGAGATGCTTTTATATATGATCCTTCTACACAGACACTTACTTCAAAAGAGAAAAACTAGGACTACCTTCCTGCTTTTTGTCCTCAGCAAGGACCAAATGTTACCTTTCCTTTTCATCCTCAAACATTTGACTTGGGTCAGGAAGGAAAAACAATTTAAAAATCCCTTGAGGAAAAAGGCAAGGAGCATAGATTTCAATTTTATTGCTATTAAACCTTTTATGCCCAAAATTGAAATATTTGAGTGTTGACAGATCTCCATGTTTGATGATCTTTATTGGATAGATAGATCTCTGTTTATAGAAACATTGTTTTTATGGTTCAAACACTGAATTGGAAAAATGTTTCATTTTTTCATTTTTCATGTTTCATGTTTCAATATATCATTCTGCATTCTAATAAAATGTTGAATACCAGCTATAATATAGATTATAGTAGTAATGCCTCTTGTAGGTTCTGATGATCCAAACTTGTTTTCATAAATGTCCTGGAGTTCGGGTTAATGCACCAAAGAACTGTAACTCACCAGTGTGTAGTACCAGCTGATACAATATGATAATCCTGCAGCAGCAGCACAGGGCAGCAGAGATATTGCTCTTCTAAGCTACAAATATGGGCTGTAGTTCACAGGATGCTTCTCTACATACAAGTCTAACTTCTGACCAATGTGTTATTGAAAAGAAAAAAAATTAGGTATAATTAAAACCAAAAAATAACTCCATCTTTCCCCCAAAGCAATTGACAGTAAAACCAAACAAAGCTATAACTCCTTATACTTGCCTTCCTGAAGAAACTGAAAACCTTTCACTGGAGACTTTTTCTTCCCCATCTGTAATATCCTCCTTCCTGCAACTCCCATCCCAAGCTTGACATCGTATGACTGCTGTATCCTGTCTATTAATTAGTATCAGCGTTGTACTTGCAACAGGTTTAGGAACACGCTTCATATTCGACAATAGGAATTGTTTTACTCTCATTTTACTGGCATACCTTGACAAAAGCCTTGGATCTTCATCTGATTAAAAAGAGACATTTATCTTTAAACTTGTGCAGATATAAAGACAGATTTCTTTTTCCAAAGAAGTCAGCTACAAAAATGGCAACTCCAGTAATATGCTTTGCTAAATTACTCTTCTATTTTCAGCCCCCTGTTAAGTCCTTGGTTTTATTCATCTGATGCCCATCTCCATGGTGTCAGGGCTACTCACAGGATTTAGTGACACCTTCGACATTCCGGTAAGAACGAGAAAGTCCCACACCTTCTTGCTGCCCCTTACCTGGGACATAAAAGCAGTCAACTGAAAAAGGTTGTAAAAAAGAGTGACATTTTGCAACAACCCTTCCTAAAAGTGGCCAACTTTGTGCTTTCTCATGTTTTGCAGGGAATTGATTAGGGAAGTTTGGAGCCACCACCAAGAAAACTCTTCTCCTGACAACCAGACTCTGCAGGCACGGGGATGTCAAATTCAATGAGCACATGTGGCTGAGTGGTTCTCCTTTGTTTGGTTGTAAGGAGTCCCATCTGCCTTGTCTTAAAGCTGACGGGAGGGTTTCTGTGCCTTGTCATATGCCAGATTCATTACAGGACTGAGAGTTTCAGGAAAAGATGAGCTTCACCAGGGACAACATTAATTTCAGTATGACAGGAAAAGTAACAAGACTCTAGAATGAACTTTGTGTTTTTAAGAAATAATAAGAAATATAAAATTTTGTTCAAGTGAGTTCTCTGAAGTAAATACAGTAGGTAGCTGCAACTTTAGCAGTCTTAAATCAGGAGGATATCCTCAGTGCCCTTCTAACGGTCAGGATGCCCATCCTAAAAGTTCAATGTTTGTTCAAGATGTCTGATGTTGCTTTGAAAAGAGTCAGAGTGGTTGAAAAAAGGTACTATTTCTCCAAATCATCAGTCTTGTTCTGTTTTAAAGCTGAAAAGAATACTTAAAAAAAAAAAATGAAGAGACAAAGAGATTAGAAAGAAAGACCTCGCCAAGGCATCTTTGATTATAATAACATCTTCCTCAGAGAGGCATGATAAAGGGGTTTCCTACATTTCCTTAGCAGAACTGTTTGCTTTTCATCTATCACTAACCATTAGAGTTGTCTGCAAAATTGCCACTAAAAACAAAATTTTGAGAAAGGTTTGGAGAGGATGGGGTTATTTTTTCCTTTGTTCCCACTGATTCTTGCAGGCAGAAGAGTTTATTAATACATAGGTCATTTGCAACTATAGCTTCTTAGTCCTTTGGAGAAGGAAAACATCAACAAAAACTTGGGAGCACTTTGCATATAGAATGGGACGTCAGATTTTGCCTAGTTTATTTACAGATTATCTCCCCAAAAATGAAAGTGGAGGAGATTCCCAGTAGGTAGCTGGGAGCAAGGTTTAGACTAGAAGGAGTCCTGACCTGCCCATCCTCTCCCTCTGCAGATCCACCTCTGGGGCACACTTTGCAGGGCAGGATTTGCTGTCTTCATCAAATACCTCTGCAGAGTCACAATTTAGTGTGGAAAAAAATAGTGTGGAAAGGTGTCAGCTATCTTCGAGAAGCTTGCTTACCACAGAGCTCTTTGATCTGCCTTAGCTTCACAGTCCTTACCTATGTGAAGGTTAATTACCACTAACAAATGTTAATGAAACAGGAAAAGAAATGCTTACTGGCATTTTTGTGTCACCACCCATCACTTGATATTACTGTCTTACCAGCAACTGCTTTGTCGCTATACAGGAAAGCTAGAAAGGAGAGCTTCCGCAGTGTCCTAACATGGGAGTAAATGGCCACTACACTGGTTACGATGTGCTGTTCCAGATGGGAGACCGGTTAATTTAATAGCAGGCATCTGGAGGAAACCTAAGGAACAGAGATGTTAATTATTGCTAAACTTAATGGCACAAACTGAGGTGAAAACAATTGCAGTCATTCAAATTCAGCAGTAATCAGTTTAGTCCAGGAATAGGATATTATATGAAAGAGTCTCTTTCAATGGCATGAAAGTTGTAAATGTGAAGCTGTGGCCATAGCAATGAAACAAAGGCAAAACCACCAGCCAGTACCATTACCTGTGGATGGTTGGCGGGGATCCTTGACTGACCAGCACACATCTTGTTCTAGGATTGGAGACTGCCTGTGCCCCGCTCATATGTTTCCTAAACCATAACATTCTGTTAATAAATGCAAGGGAAGATGATAAACTGGGTACAGGGCAAACTGTGCTTGTTAAAAGACTCCTGACTCCAATACTTTCACCTTTGTTCTGCAAGCATGACTGTGAGATGCCAGAGAAGTATTTGATATCAAAGGTGAGGAGAACAAGCTTCTCCTGGACTCCTTAAATGCTTTCTTCATCCCCTCTGGCTTCAATTTATAGTGTCTGAAACAGTTATTTTGCTAGCAGTCGGGTTCAGCTGAAGCAAGGATGAATGTGAGTGCTGCTTCCTTCAGCTGCCTATTCATCACTCTGCTATTTCTCCAGCTTCCAGCTTCCACTTCAGTTTCTCTTCAACTTGCTTTGGATGCACAATGAGCGGACAGTCTGTCTCTTCAGTTGTGAGCATTTTGGGGAGCAGATGAAGGCTTCCTGGGTCTTCATACAGCACCAACCAACAGACGAGCCCATGCTGGTTGGATGCACTGGGTTTTATATCACCACAAACAAAAAACCAAGAAATACCTTTACAAATGCCCCTAAGTAAACATCCTAGAGTACTGACATGGATCGGGTCCCTCATCCTCTCCATCTGTATCTTAGCTCGCTCTATCTGTGTCTTCACTGTGGCCAGTTGAAGACAGAGGAAATCCAAGAGCTTGGACCTCAGGAAACCAAGTTTGTCTGCCCCAGGTCTTCTCAGAAGGCCTTGTGGGAGGCTTGGGTTCCCAACCTTGTGTACTAGCCTTCCCCAGAAGCAGTAAAATGCACTATTCCCTTTGCTCACCAGGGAACATAATGGGCAGGTGGGGATGGAAACTCCGGCATCAGAAAACCTGCCAAGGCAAAACTTGCCCATCAGCTGTCAGCAGGCTAGAAGGAGTGAGAGCGTTTGAGAGACTGAAAGCCCCATCGGTTTCTGTCCTAGCACAGGATTTTACTCTGCCTTCACAACCAGAATATTTATTTCAGGGAACAGGAAAAGGATTGAGGCCACACACTAAAATTTATGTTTTCTCCAAGAAGCAGAAAATTGTTGCTGTCCTTTTGGTGATTTAACCTGCATGGTACGTGCCATTAAATCATACAGGGACGAATCAAAAAGCAACCTCTTCCCTGACATTTTGGAAAGCTGAAATTCACACCGCCCCACTGCAGCCCCTCTGTTCCCATCATCCACTGGCTAACCTGGAGCCAGTTACCTGCACCCCGTGTTTCCACCAGGCCCGTCTCTAGATGCAGGACTGCCCTTTGCAGTACCAGAGCAGCTTCTGCTGAGACAGATGTGTACTAGGTTGAGGAGCGCCCACAGAAAGAGAGAAGAACTTCTCACAACATTTTCCCCTCACAAAGGGCAAAAAGGGGCCAGTCTGAATTTGGCAAGCAATAACTTTTAAAGCTAAATAAAACCTGCAGAGCTCCACTGCCTGAAAGCTATGGGAACTGCAGGACTATTAGCCACCTAGTAAATATATGAGCTGTCAGAGTCAATGAACGGTAAGATATGAGTGAACTCTGTGCAGGCTGATGAACAAAACTTTTTAAGGCATGCCTACTAAGATGTGAAAACTGGTTTATTTCTGGTGCCTGCCCATGCTATTGGGTCTGTCAAAGAAAACACATAAAATGTTGCCGCCATAAATCTTGACAAATCCACAGGATAATCTACTCATACACCTAACCAAATGAAGCTTAGAAAAATACTACTACCAGAGCTCATGCTGGAATGATAGACTTTATGCTGTTACAAATGGAAACATCAGGAATGTTGGGCTCGAGACAACTAGAGATCAATAGATATAAAATAGCAGATCATAATCTATTGCATACTGTACTTAGTCTCTTCATATCAATACAGCATTAACATATTTTTATCCTTTTTGTTACCAATGAAACATCGTTTTCCCTGTAGCTGGGTGTTTTAATATATGGATGATGCATTCTTTTCTAGGTTGTTGTTTAAAGTGTTGCCTTCTGATGGTTCATTTTAGCTCCAAGACCCTGAAAAAGTTTTGCTCCCAGCTAGGTTTCAAGGTTGGGGTTTTTTTGTTACCCAGATCCTAAATCTGTATCTAGCATGAGTTTGGTTGCAAGTATTCACTCAAGGAGAATGTAAAATATATTGGACTATTTTTAATTCCAAGGGACTTCTGTTTGTAATTGACTATCAGTGATCCTCACCCAATTGAGGGCACATAAACCATGAAGAATTTCCTAAGATGGAACTAATCTGTTTTGGTATTTGTTATAGGAGAGAAAGCCTATTACTAAGGGCATCTACTAATTCCTTCTATAAGACCCCATTTTCAATGGCTTGAATCCTCAGTAAACTATAACCAGCTAAGCTGAAATTCTCTGTGCCAGGTTCACATTCAGATTTGTGTTTACACATAAGTTTTATCCACAACAGTTTGGCCACCCTGCAAATAAAGCCATTGAAAAGAGCTTGTACCGGAACTTTTAAAACCTCCAAAAATACTTTCTATGAGAAGCTATTGTCCACCTAACTTTGGAGCAGGAGACTTAAGCATGTCACGTCTGTCTTCCCTCTCAGGATGTGCTTTCTGAATGTCCTGTGAAAATTTCTGCAAATTTGGTACCTTGTGAGACTTTAAATGATTGCCAATCACATCTGCTCAGGAGAGACCTGGTGATCAGTGGCAAAAACTGCAAAAAGCATATGTCCTTGCTAAGCCTGCTGCACCTCTCCAGCTCAGCATGGAGCTGGATGCCCCCTCCAGAGCCAACTGGGAAGGGTGAGCAGAGGTGGATTGGTCCCATCGAGGGTGATGGGACTGAGCAGCACAGCGGCGGTAGCTGGCGGAGGGGGAGCTGGGGCCATGGCGGGCGCTGAGCCTGGCACAGGCACCTCAAGAGCAGGGAGCAAGAAACCAGGAGAGATGAAACAAAGCAAGGAGTATCAGGGCAGGGAGACCCAAAGAGGAGTGCTGGTGCTTCGGGTCAGGAGGGAATTGGTGGATGGGGCCAGCTCCTGCCGGAGCTGAAATGGATCCAAGGAGTCCTCCGCCTCTGCATTCCTCTGCTGTCAGCAAATACCTGTGAAAGCTATTAGCGAAGTGCACTTTTGTCAGGCACTTCCCAACTTTAGAGTGATTGAATTTGCAACTTTAATATCCTTTCAGTATAGCTATGGTGTGTAACACATGCCGACATAGCCCATTGGTACGTACACATATGATGCACAGATACACATACATACGTTTTGTATTTGAAATGCGACGAAAGCAGAAAGAGCAGGCATAGCTATCTAAACTATTTACTTGTGTGCCTCTCATCACATGGGCATTCTGGGAAGACCAGAACTTAAAAAAAAAAGGTAAGGACAAATAAAATGGCATTATTTCTTTTCCATACAAAAATGTAACATTTTTGAACAGCATCATGGCACAATTATAGGAGTCCTACTTGGATCACAGCTAATCAATCTCCCAGTGATACAGATCTCAGAAGAGGGCTTTTATAGCCCATCAGCTCCAAGAACTAACTGCTGAATACAAAAAATCCCTGGTTCTGCAGCCCAGGCTTCTGTATTTCCAGAGCCTGAGGGATGCATGGAATTAATTTTAAAATAAAGGTAATGGATCGGTAGGTCCAGTCATTCACAGAAAGACAAGCCACGCAATACCTTTAAAAATCAAACATATGGCTGGACCCAACAAGCCCCAGAAAAAACAACAGTTATTTTCTTAACTTAAAAGATATGCTCTTACCGGCTAGCTTGCAAAGGACAATTTAAAGGGACACAAATTTAGATTTTGCTCAAAAATATGTTTACAGAAAACAAAGATCAACCAAAGAAATTCAGAAGTTCATTTTAAACTTAAATTGAAAACCATATTTAGTTTGAATTTAAGAGAATTCATTAACATTTTTTGAACCCCAACAGCAGAGCACACAATGAATAGGAAGTGAAACGACCAGTCAAGTACCTGTAACAGAGAACAATACAGAAAAACAACAACATGCTTGGCATTAAGGTGCAGATAAAGATACTCCTAAAAGAAAATGCTTATATGTAAATCTTAATGGCATCAGACCCTTTTAATAACTAGAGAGCTGAAATAATAACAACGTGCCGCTCTTAATATTTGCCAGATAAGTCTTGATCCGAAGACATTTTCTAACCTGGCTAAACCCCACGGGTGCTTTCTTCCAGGCCAAAGGGAAGGAGTAATTTGTGTGCATGTGGATGGCCAGAGGCGCTGGAAGCATCTGACTGCCCACTGAAACCAGGCGGAACCCCGAAAGGAGGGGAATCAGGACTGACTAACCGGTCTTCCTTGGTGTAGAGGAAGCATTCCGCTGTAATGGTGGAGCAGATGCTGCCAAGTGTCCTGGTGTTGGGCAGGGGCTGGGGAGCCGCTCCCTGGGGCACCGCATCCCCACTTCATAGGAATCCCAGCCAGTTCCTGGAGCTGGGTAAGCAGCGGTGCCTAAGGATGAATAATGCCTCCAATGAATTTAACCTGTATTTCTGATGGAGGTTTCTCAGGTTTTTAATTCAACATCACAGCTAATAGTTTGCTTGATTTTTCATCTTCGGTTCAAGTACAGTTTGTGACAAATAGAGAAATAATTTGCTAAATGATTTCTGGAATGTGAGCTGTATTGATTAATCATTCCTAGTCCTAATTTAACACTTCTTTTCCCTGATCAGATAGATGAGTTTAATTCACATTACAAGGAGGCATAATTGTGAGCCTGACCATTTCAGAGAAAGAAACCCGCTAAAACAAAGTTCCAATAAACAGGATTATAGCATTTTAGAGCATTTTAAATCTTTCTTTTTGGGTCTCATAACACTTCCCTTCAGCAACATACCTAAAAATATTAAAGCTACTATAAAATTTATTAGCTGGGAACAGAGTATAAATGTATTCCTTCTTTTACTGTGTATGACCCTGCTACTCCCGTGCTTGTTAATAAACAGTGTCCGATCCCATATCAAATGTGCTTGATACATTATTGCATTGCTGATTGTAATTTTTGTCAGCACCTTTGTGACTGGCAACGCATAATCGCTTGTGTGTCTGGTTCTTAGCTGAGAAGAATGTAGCCAGATCTGTATATGTTTTATTTAATTGCCTCTGTGCCTGGGCCCTGTTAAACGGCTTGAGGAAACCTGATCTATTGATGTCTCGTCCCCTATAAAATCCATCACTTCCGATGCAAATGGTTGAGCATGTGAACTTAATTCACTTGCCATCAGTTATGCTGGGAATAAAATGGTGTCAGTAGAAAATAAACGCCAAAAGAATATAAATGCAACTGGAGCAAATTCTGTTGAAAGCTTGAGTGCATCCTCATGAGAAATTTTTATATTGTTCACACAGGGCAATTAATAATTCCAATAGAAAAACTTATTTTTAGAAATATCAAAACAAGTAACCCTTGGTTAAAAGCTGAAAACAAATGGCAGTTCTTCTATGCATTTTACTTGATTCAATCAGTTGCTGAATCTTCATTTTAAAATGCCTAGGACAGGAAATAGCGATCCAGTCACACCTCATTACTGCCTAACGGGGTCACAATCCACCAGTGATCTAGAAGTAGGTGTAGAGGGAACACTTCAAGTGCTCAAGAGGATGTTGTGGAAAATAGTTTAAGTCTTACAGAATAGCCTAAAACAATATTGAATAATTTCTGTCAGCTTCTAAAAACAATCCTGAGTAAAAATAGAAAATTCTGCAGAATTGCAAGAATGTCTTTAATAATGACCTATAGCTTTGTAAGTGCTATATTATTTAACATCTATGGAAAAATAAGTGTCTGAGGCTTATTTAAAGATTCTTATAGAGAGTGAAGGAAGAAAGCAAATGCCTAAGGCCCCGGAAGGAAAAACTGTAACATCCTGGTTATTGGCTACTAAACTATTGTAATAAGGTAAGACAGGGAGGGATTTGTTGATCTGCCCATAAATATTTTTGTCCCTAAACTTGCACACCACTGGTTTCTTCACCACTGTAGAAGATCACAATTTGAATTAGCCCCTTAGAAATGTCTACCCACCATTCTGAATCTACCTGGATTTCATAAAAAACACTTGCACACTCTTGTTGGTCATCTTAGCAGCTCTGAAAATAGGGACAAAGATTTTTACCAAGCACATAACGACAAAAATAAAAAGGGTGTAACTCTGCTTTCATCAATATGTAATAGCAAGGCTCCCATAACCTTTCAAGACCAACTAGATCCACACAGGCTGGCAATACCAGCCATCAAAAGCTTCTGTTTCAGATTCTGTTTCCCTCTCCAGCAATGAACCTTGGTCCTTTTTCAACTACTTCTAAAGAAAAAATAGCATCTACTTTTTAAAGACATAGTTGGCCCATGCTACAGATTTTCAAAATGAGCAGTCAGTTGTGCCTCTATCTTCAGGTAATGCAGACAGTGTCCTAAAATAAAGAGGATGAAGAGGCAGCCAAGCCTCCTATGAAAAGACACACACTGTGTTTTCCACTATCAGGTCACAGGTTCCCAGAAGACGCTCCACAGTAAAACTTGAAAAGCAACCCCAAATTCTCTAGGAAGAAATCTGTCATTGAATCTTGGCAGACTCACTTGTAACCACGTTGAAGAAAAGTATTCTTAACATCTGGAATATTGGAAATGATTTATATCAAAATGTTTTGGTTCACTAGAATTACACAACAAGAAATCAAGTGCTTTTTGGTGGTCAGAAAAATTATAGGATTCCTTCCCATGATTCAGCTCAAATTGCAGAGTCCTTTTGAGAAAAGAAAGTTAATCTGGGTCCAGCTGTGGTATATCCATATGAAGGGTTTATTGTGTACAATAAGCTATGCCATCTGCTTTGGCTATTGGAAAATTCGTTAGCAATTGTGAAGCTGGTCTTCTTGTGAAATGCCTCAGCTTCTCCAGTGTAAAACCATAGAATCTGCCTTTTTGTTGTTCCACTCCAGATGAAAACATCAAGATATTTGGCAATGGCATTTCCAGAATCACAAAACTGTCATATAAAAGATTAGTTTTAAAAACCCATGAAAGGACCTATGTCTGATGGCTTATATATCAGCTTCTAGCTGAAAAGTGACTTTGCGTATTCCTCAGAGTGAAGAATTTTTGCCAGAAACTTAGCATTATGAACGAGTTTGTCATGAAACTTTAACCAAGTGTTGCTAATGGTCACCTTGAGTATATAAAGAGCTTTTGCTGGTTTTTACAGTCCTGCATCCTTTTTTTTCTTCTTTCCATTGTGTTTATCACAGTTATTTCTCACTTCACTGGTCTGTTTGTTCCTGGTAACCACAGGACACCACTCCGCTTTGTGTCTTGAACAAACACTGAAAGCTAATGTTTGATGACTGAAATTAAAAACAGGGATGTATCAGGTATCCTAAAAGACATTTCTGGGCCATTCCTGGGACGCTCAATGAAAAGAAAAGGGAAAAAAATGTATCATCATCTTGGAAATTATGCACCACAGCTTAAACCTGTATCTACTGGAGTCAAAGGAACGGAACAGGATAACTTCCAGAAAGAATAATTACACAAAGACATGCCACAGTTCTTGGCCGAGAGTTAATGCAAGGAACAGCCGCTTATATGATATCCATCAGTGAAAGGTAAGAAAAAAAAAACCATGCTCATATTGAGTTAAAAGGTAGCTAGCAGATCCAGCTTTGTAGAACCATTTTCTGACCCTACATCAATCAGCTCTCCCTTCTCTATTGTCTGCTCTTCGTCCTAATGCATCCAATGAAAAGCCCAGCTTCCCACATCAAGTCTTATCTCCTTATTACTTCCTAATGTTTCCCTGTGGTGTTGCCTTCTCCCTCACCTGAAGTACACCTGATGCTTGTATCCACACAAAGTGCAATATCCCTCTAAGCTTTCTTAATAAACCTTCTTGGAGGAGCTTGCAAGAGCAGCAGTAGGTGTTTATACCTAGGCTGTCCCTAGCCCCTTGTGTATGAGTAGCAGACTCAATTACCTGCATGCAGTTACTGTATGAAAAGCAAAAGGCTCTTTCATCAACTTCATCTTGCAGATTGGTCAAAGAATTATTCTCTCCAGTCTGCTGCACATATTGCTGTGTTTTCCTAAGAGATGCTCCATTTATCTTAGATAAAGCAGCAACAGGAAGTGCTGATAAGTCTTGATTTTTTTTCAGCTATTTCACAATATTTCAGGTTGGTCTAAGATCCTCAGCTGCTGGAGACCATCAATCAGAACAGAATGGGCCTGTCATAGGGCGGCACTTGCTGGAAGGCAA
Organism: Pygoscelis adeliae; assembly: GCF_000699105.1. Classification (NCBI taxonomy): domain Eukaryota; kingdom Metazoa; phylum Chordata; class Aves; order Sphenisciformes; family Spheniscidae; genus Pygoscelis; species Pygoscelis adeliae. Next base: position 2,628,634 of record NW_008824983.1, on the reverse strand, counting down.
GTGAGCACACCCAGAGAGGACCTACAAAAACAAAGCAAGAGGAACAGAGCTCCTTGTCTCCTGTGGGAGTACAGTAAACTGACAGATGAACAAGCCCTCAGAAATTAACCCACTCACCCAGCATACCTGCCTGTGAATGACCATGATAATTCACAGTTTGAAAGCCCACACTCCTTAACTAACAGCTTCACCTCTGTCTTCCTTATACCCTCCTTACAGGTACTTACTTATATACATTGATAAGATTTTGAGTCACAGGACTACTCACACTAGTACATGCTGGACTCAATAGAAAATAGAGGCAGGGCTGGGCCCTAAGTGTGCAATACCGGCTGTGATTAATGATGTTCAGTTAGCCTCTGCACTGCCATGTGCCCAGGCAGGTCTTCCCTGGGGCAGCAGCAGCAGTGGCTTTAGGCTCCAGAAAGACCACCTATATTTGTTGTGCCCTTGATGTGGAAGTGAGTGGGGACATCTTAATTTTGTGTTTATCGTCAGAAAGCTTCAGAGCTAGGGTGTCTGTAACTCCTTCATTACTGCCAGGGCTATTGCAAATTTTCTGTTGACTCCCTGCCCTTATGATATTGGATTGTTCCTTCAGGTAGTTGATTAAGACCTGCATTTCCCTGCATGATTCATAATCTCTGTAACACCTTTTTGCCTATTCAGAAGCTGTGTTCGTGATGGTCACAGCCTTACTGTGATGTCTCAGGACATTGCGTCCTGTTGCCTGCTCTCTCACATGTGCTATTTCCATGGTATGCTGATTGTGGTTGTTTAGCTTTCGTCTAGCAGATGTGACTCAGTCCAGAGTTGCTAGGAGCCTCTGATCATGTTTTTCTCTGAAAAGCAAAGTGTAACCTAGGTAGATTCTAGTAACCTCTAGACCACCACAAATCTGTTGCATTTCCCAGTGAGCTGCCATAGGTGCCAAGCACAACCCAACTAGTAGGCAGGAGAAATATAGTTTCTTTTGCACGTATAAGGTGTTAATCTGAACAAACGTGTTCTGTGTTTCTCCTAAGGAGAGTGCCAGAACCCTGCTGATGCATCACACGTAAGAAAAATATTTAATTTCAGTAAGGTCTCCACTCAGAAGTAATGGAATATGATCCTTTCACACATTGAATTTCTTCCATTGGGCTTATACTTAGGCAAGGGAATGTGTCCTTTTTGTACCTTGACCAGTGTCTGGGGGTTTTACTTATGGCTGTGAGTCCAAAAGCCAATCCACCTCTTCTGCAGTGCAAAAGGAACTTGTCTTCAGACTTGAGTTGTGGAAAGTTTGTGGTCTTCCAGCTCCTCTATCTGAGTTTCTGCCACCTTTAAAAGACAGCTTCACCTTTTCCTCAGAAAATGTGGTCTCTGCCTTTCCAGAGGACTGGGATCTTTTTGCTAAGATCAAAAACTAGATATGCTTTTACCCCATTGATGGATGCATCTTATCTTGCTATAATTAAAGATGTTGCAGGTGTCTTTTCTTCCTATTTGTGGCATATCAATACATTCAGCCAACATACTGTCACTCCACATAGAAAAGATGACTGCTCTAAGTCCTATATTCTACTTTCTCTTTCTGTTGGCTTCACTGCCAAAGGACCACCAAAGAAATTATTATATCACTCTTTCTAGCACCAAGCCAGATCGTGTTCCTGTGTCCAGCTCCAACTAAACAAGAAGACTTTTTGTTTGCACTTGATGGTCGATTCATTTTCTATTACGATACTGTACTCAAGGCAGCAACCCTGCTGTCACTTGATTTCATATGCACACTCCTTACAGCCTGTTGCAAAAATTTTCCCCAATGCTTTGCCTTGTGCTTTTTGCCACAGCTCATGCAGACCAACGTGCGCTCTGTGTAACTCTGCTTGATTTACTTATGCTTTTCTACTTCAAATCTTCTGTCTCACCCAATTCTCAATTCTTTATCATCTCCAGAGTGTGCACACTGTCTGCTCCTCATAAGCCTCATTTTAGACCCAGGAGAGGTTTTTGTCTGTTGTACACATAACTTATCTCCGAAGCTTGCAGGGAAGCTTGCATGGCGGGGAGGCTGCAGGTGCTCAGAGCTCTTCATTGCTGATGTGAACCAGCTCTGCTGCCAGATGCCTCTCCGCAGTGACTCACTGCTTTTTTGGCTTTTCCCCTTCACTGCCCTGGCCTGAGGGAAGTGCACAAGGGGGACAGACAGCCCTTGGAGGGATTTCACAGGGGGGAGAAAGTAAAAATCCCTCCTGGCTCTACACCTGCAGTGCACTTCACCATGTGCATGAGCAGAGACGGGAGGGAAGAGGTGAGCAAGGCAGCGCAGATGGCAGATGTCACTGTCAGCAAAAATCCCCAAAGCCTTCTCTGATGTTTAATTTCCAAAGTATGAGCTGCAGTTCTACTCTGAAGTTGAAGAGCTCATTACTGTTTGTTATTTAGGCAGTGGTGAGTGGGTCTGACTGCACTCATAAGTTTCTCAGTACACACATTTATAAGTTTAATACAGTCCTGCATTTGTTTAACTACCTACTGCTGCTTACCCCAAAGGAAGGACACAGGAACTTGCAATCACGCCAAAAATGTATTGAAATATAGATCTAAAAAGGCATAACAAGCAAACTTCTGAAAGGTAAACCCACAGCTTAAAATTAATAAGAAAAATTCTACAAAACCTGATATTTAACTCAGCAAAAAGAGATCAGCGACTACCAGCTCTTTGTGAGGGACCATCATCCCACATAGGTCAGTAAGCCTTTCATCCTGAGACCTTCAAATACAGCAGGTGACTTTAATCCCTGTAACATGGCAGTACAATACGTACCAAGGAATTTGGCTCCTGGCAAAAATGACTAGCAGGAGACTAGTCATCAAAGCAGCATGCATGGTCTGCAAGTGGGTCTATTCATTATCCCACTAATTCCTGTTGGGCGTCCTTGTTCGGAGGGCTGTGTTTGCTGGGCTCGCTACCAACTGCAAATTGGTGAGTGTTATACTATGCCCACACTCTGTGCAAAACCACCAGCCTCTTGCCTTGCAGACTGTGCAAGGACAGGAGGGAGCCCAGCCAGGCAGGCAGTGTTTCTAATATGGCACCCAGCAATTTTGGAGGCAACGTCATCTGGCCTTCAGCTTTCCAAGAGTGCACTCCACCTCTGACCCACAGCAGCTGGCACAGCATGGAGAGGCCCCTTCGCCAGACCCCCAAATCCTTCACACCCCTGCAAAAGCACAGAAACAAGTGTTGTCTGGGGCAGCGTAAAGCTTGCAGCTGGGGAAGAGTTGGAGGAGGGGGAAAGAAGTGAAATAAAAATCTGTGGTCAGGAAACAAATCAAAATGTGTGTCAGAAAAAGGTGACAGATTTCCCTAGTGCTGTACCACTGTGTCTCAAGGCACCTCTCCAGTATCTGTATTCCCTTTTGGTAGCGGATGGTATCTAGAGTAAAGGCTCGTACCTAAGGACATTCCTGTCCGTTGCAGCTCTGCTCTGCGAAGCTGCTGCATCTCTATTTTCCCACCTGTAAAACAAGGTACCTGGTATCTTCTCCGGAGAGCACTGAGCTTTGCTGATGAAAAGTACTTTATCAGGCGTCGTTCCTACGAAATGCTTTCTGTCTGGCACAACACGAAACAAGATGTTCACGCAGAGAATTTTTTTGCTGAGTCAATTTACCATCCTTTCAGCATTTATAATACAAGATGCAGGAAATGTATTACTGTAACTCTGAGATTTGGTCCCTTAATGGGATTCATGCTCACCACTTTAGTAAATGAAGCCCAGTTCATCCACTCCCTGTAAAGATTCACGCCATGTAAGTTTGAAAAAACCCTGTAGTTTGTGAATTGCATATTTTTCTGTCTAAAGTAAAAAAAAAAAGTTAACTAAAAACCTGCGTCAATATGTTCGATACTACATTTGGAATTCTGTCTTGTCTTTATCTTTTTTTGACACACTTTGTTTTAATTTTCTTCTTAGATATTGAATTTTTTTGAGACACAATTAGAAAGTATGTAGTGACACTTGGAGACTGGTTTTCTTTCTCTCCTGAACTGGCATATGGTTCTTTTCTATTAAGGTTTCACACCTCTGGCTGGCATATAATCTGTTTGCTAAGAAAATAGGCTTTTATCAGGTTGTGAAAAGTTTCTTACAAAAAGGAAAGCCATTGTATTTTGATAGTTTGCTAAACATCTGGAACTTTTTCTTTTCTAAATTCATTAAGCCTTTGCTCTCCAAGCGGACTGAAGGCATTAGCAGGCTTTGAAGGCAATGGGCAGGGCGATGTGTGTGCTGTAACCAAAGAGTTTAGAAACCACAGTGGCGTTGCTGAAATAATAGAGATAAAAGGGAAAGTAGGGCTAAACCACTAACGCATCTAAAACCAGCTGGCTCCCAACAGGAATTTCCATTTCAGTTTTGAAGGGGGTTGGTCAGGCCACACAGGCTAGCGCTGGTCCCCACTGCGCTCCATGCCTGGCGAGATTTGCCCAAGGAACATGGTCGGGTTGAGGACACAAAGCGGAGAATGGAGGTCAGGAGCCTGGTGAAAGGTTCAGGTGTGCCACGGGGACTTGACAGAGAGGGAAAAAAAAGCAGCAAAATTTCAGAGGGAATGGGTCTCAGATCAGTCCAAAACCAGTCATGTTTCATCATTCTTGGTGAAAGAAAAACAAATTCATTCTGGTTTTGGCCAAAAAAAAGGGCTGTCTCCAAGCTTTTTCAATTCAATTGTTTCTTGATGAAACAATTATTGTGAAATTACACATCCAAAAAAATTCATTTTGAAAATGTCAAAATAAAATATTTTTATTTTTAAAAGATTGGCAACAATTTTTTTTCTCTGACAAGTAGTCATTATGACCAGTATGCACTGGGACATGCATTGTTATTTTGTTTTTCTAATGGCTAAAATTTTTCTCCCTTTCCATCTTTGGGGGTACTTACTGCTTCATAAGGCCATTTAGCGCTCCATAGCTTCTCTCAAAACCAGCCACAGATTTCCCAACAGAGGAAGGATCTTCTCTTCACAGCTCCCTCACAATTTTTTAAGTCCCTAGGACAACCTACTCGTGACAAGTTCTATTTCTACTCACACAGGGCATTGGCTAATGAGAAAGATTGCAACTTTAGAATTCATTTTAATAATTCATTCAATGTTTATGGCTCAAAATGGAATATCAGTAGCTAAATTTTATATGACAACATTGATCATACTGCAGAGATTTAGGTAAACACACTATGTATTTATAAAAGCTTGCTATTTCTTAAAATTCAGGCACACAATCAAGTTACATAGGTTTAATGAGCTCCTTGTCAGCTGAGAGGAGGTTTAAATAAACTCCAGTTTAGATAAATGTATCTGACTGTATTTGCCACAGGCTGAGAGGGCTCACGAAGAGAGTCACTGCAGTTCTGCTGCTGCACGGGGACCCACCATGCTCACTGCATGCCTCAGCTCCCACCACAGCCCACCAGGCTCTTCTAACTTTTCTCACCTGATCGGTCACCGGGCTGAGCATGACCTCGATCAGTGCAACCACATGATATTGCCGTCAGTGACACACACAAAAGACCTGTGGGAAGCTTTCATGGAACTGGTGTGCAGCAGCTCTGGCATGGGGTGTCAAAACCACTCACGTTGTTTCACAACAGGCTCCGGTTGCATTGTTTCACAACTGCAAACCGTAACGCATACTAACACCGTGAAGCTCCATGAGGTGGGTTTTTTTGCAAAGCCAGTTTCTGCCCAAAGCAGCTCTGTTTCTTTTGCAGAATTTATGCATACCAGCAAACCTTGGCCACTGAAACAGGGCTGTCCCACCTAGGGGGACCACTGCTTGGTGTAACTCCAACAGTGATGCTGCAGTCCTCAACTAGAGCTCCAGGGTAGCTCACAGCAAATTTTCATATTGGACCTGTGATCAAACATTACACAAGCCATCCTCACCGGTGAGATGACCTGCACCCTCCCGTCAGTCACAGCAGACACTGGGACACCCCATGGACCTTGAATCACCCTGATGACAATAGCCCTAAGTCAGAGCAGAAACACGTTTGCGCAATGATACCAAGGTCCTTCTGCTTCCTGCACAGCTCGCTCCACTTCAGTGGCTTTTGGGAGCTGAACATCTCCTTTCAAAGAGGAGGAACAGGAGACCTCAGTAGCTAATGCAGTTGGCAAACCATAAGCTAGCAAATTCTGTTTTGTTCTTACCAGAGATAACTGAAATATATATTTACATATTATTCCTGGATGATGCTCTAATCATTCCAGAGGAAGATAGGATGCACAATTTTTACTAAAAATAACGTGCTTACCTGTTTTTGTTGCTTAGTGCTCAGCTTTTGTATATCACTGCCCAAATACAAGTGACCTTATACTGCAGTATAACTTTATGTCATTCACTTCTTACCTTCTCTGGTTTTTAAAAAAAAAAGGGGGGGGGGGGTGGTAAGAAATATGAAACAAATTGCTGCAAGCAAGCAAAAATGGTCCCAAGTCCCAAAGGGCAGGTATGCATTTCCATAATAACTGCAAGATTCGGAAAGCTGTGGCACTTCATTGCATGTGTCTTGGAAGGGAATTAGTAATCTTCATGTGCTTTGTCCTAGTGATTGAAATAAATTACTTGCTTAAATTGCTAAGCAAGATGACCCATCTGTTGGCCCATGCATGTTCAGATTCTCAGTGGGTTTATTATTCCAAATAATGACTGCCATATGCAACAGTAAACAGTTCTTTTAAAATTGACTGAAAGATCCTGTGCTACTTTTGAAGGCAATTTACAAAAGTTATTCATGTTCCCTTCCAGAACCTGCCATTCAACTAAACTTTTAGGAAGTGATCCTGACCGGTTTACCCTGATGGAGCTATTGCGCTGCTTTTCTGTGAAGGCAGAGACAAAACGATAACAGGCATCTGGATTGGATCAGATTTATTCTTCATGAATAGAAAAGACTGAAAATTATGAATTATGCAGCTCTGCAGCTGCAAACAGCACCAAGCATGTCCTGATTTATTTGTTTATTTGCATCGCCAACACAACTATCATATAATCAAGTTGCAGGAGAGATCAGTATCTTTAAGCATGTATTACAGAATACATCTAAGCTGACAGTAGTCACAGTAGCACTCCCCAAGCCACCAAAGAAAAAATCTCTCCCAGTCCAGATTCACCTTCCTCTTCAGAAATGCCTGAATGACTAGCTGAACGCTCCTTGATGGTCAACAAATTCTGCCTCTGTCAGATCCAGGGAGGCAGAGTATCCCAGGGGTGAGGGCTCTCCCCGAGCAGGTTGTCCGAGGTCCTCAGAGGTACAAACCAGCAGACTGCCAGCATGAGCATCTCTGGTGGTGTCCGGGGCCAGGGCAGAAGGCAAGGGTAACGGCAGGACCTGAGTCAGCACAGAGACATGTCACTTGCTGTCAGCATGCCCAGAATGAAGGGATCATGGCACAGGGAAATTCGTCTATATAGATCAAATTAACAAGTGCAGCTAGAGTCAAACATCAGCCTACGCAGGAGATGAGTATCGTCAGGTTATTCCCTGGGCGGCTTCTTCTGCCTCTCAGTCACTTATTAAGCCCTTGTTTAAGTTAAAGCTGGCAGAGCCACAGCACTGAGCAAGCACAGTGCAAAAAAGTCATCTGTTCTCGGGGAGGGAGATGCTGGTGGGGGATGAGCCCACACCCTGCCCACCATAGTGGCGTGCAGACACCCGCAGCTTACGGCAGTAGGTGGGACTAAACAAAACCACACTTACCATCAAACACTGTGCATGCCTTGCTAGGTTAAAACATGTGCCTGTGTGTTGGATTTGATCACCTTCCTTTGTTTTATTATTCTTTATTGCTGATTTTCTGTTAAATCCCACTGGTTCCCATCCTCTAACCTTTGCCTGTTAGGGAAGGGCTGAAAGCCAGACTTTCACAAACAGTCCTCAGATACATCTACTTAATAAATAAATAAGTGGCAAGGCTCCTTTTCATAACTTCCTTTGCCTCTAATTTAGACCATCCCCATTTCATCCCCAGGCTGAACACACGTTCAATTCATACAAGGCACATAAACTATGTTAAGACCACAGAGCATCCATGATTTGTTCATGATGTTAACAGTGACTCACCATGGCCAGATTACAGATGTTAAATTGCTGATGGATGGCCCACATCCAGCACGTGGTATTCAGCTGAAGTATTAATCATGTGCGGAAAGATCTTTCTTTTTTCTTTTGGTCCCGGTGAATAATGAAACCTCTAATACAGTATATTGTACTTTACAAGCTCACTGAAATGAACTCCTTTCTAAAAAGAGAAAAGGATAACGCTATTAAAGCAACCGAATGCTGTACATGACATGATGACATATTAGGACTTTCTGGATAGTTAAATGAATACACTTGCTTTTTGTTGATTTACGCCAGTGGGATAGGCCTTTCTTTAAAAAGCTCTTTCCCATGAAGGGAAGTTTTCTTGTTTCCCTCTTTCTTTGTTAGAAACAGCTAACTTGTTGAGTGCGATACTGGCTTGATAGACAGTTGTTCATGAAAAATGCAAAAGAAAAACATGTCAAGGAGTAGGAAAGAAAGACTAAGTACAGATTTGGGTAAGAAATAACTCATCTGGAGTTAGAAATAATGTTTTCCCTGGGCATGCTGGCACAGGTCTATCTTCTTCTGAGGTACTGAATGAGAATCAAGTGTGGGAATTTTCCACACCATTTCTTGGGTTTCCTTTTCCTTTTCTTCTGACGTATTTTCATTAGTAAAGGGATAGCAAGTTGTCCAGGGAAGTATACATTAACTGCCTGTGATAAGAATGCTTATTATCATTGTCCTTTTTCCTTTCCTTCTGTTTTAATGCCTAAATGATCCAATGACCAGTCCCACATGACTTCAAGAAGAGTCTTTCCATACACTTCTGTGCATTGAACAGCTGTTTTCTTAGTAACACGTTCTGGACTGGTTTTCTGCCAAGTCACGCTGCATTGATAACAAGGAAATATACTGAAAATAAAAAAAAATTTTTAAAAAAAACCCACACCATGAAGCACACTGAAGAGAAAAATCAAGTAAAGAGCTCTGTGTAAATGGAGACACTACACACCAGAACCCATAACTCCCTCTTCCACCCCAGACACAAAACTCTTGCTTGTAAAAAGACAAGACTACAAATGTGCAGGTGAACACCATCACTCTGTGGAAGAAAGATAAATGAGAGACTGACTAACTTGTCCAGCTTCTTAGGTTATGCTAACTTCACTGGCATACCACATTAGCTCAGTGAAAATTTGCTTAGGGAGCTCTAACATGCACACTTAGTGAGCTTGACCTCTCCAAAATCACACAGGGACACACCAAACCAGGTACTTGAGCTTAGGTGTTCTAAGTTTACCACAATGGCCTAAAACCTATTTCACCTTTCCTCACTGAGGGAGGTAACTAAGTTAAATTGCAGTGGGAAAAATAATACCCCTTTTCTGTTGAATTTTTTTCAAAATGGCAAATTATGGTAATTTTACCTGCTCTGTTCAACCTAGCATTTCTGGCCCAAGGCAGGACTTACGTGCTCCCAGACCTTGTTTCAGGAAAGCATTCATAATTCCGAAAGCATATCAGCACATGCTTAAGTGAATACAATGCGAGTACCCAATTAAAGCCAAACATTTCGTGAAGTGCTTTCCTGAAGCGGGGTGTAGAAGAAAGCCATGTAATGGGTGTTAGCCTCCTCCACACATGAAGCAGTGGTCAACACCTTTGCTGACAAACTCAGAAGTGGAGAAGGATCCAGAGTCCACCTGGCTCCATGAAACAGGCAAGGCTTGGAATAAGCTTACATTTTCTGATGTGTTATGTTTATTACAGTAGAATTAACTAATGCATGTTTTGACAAGTCATTTAGCTGAATGAATCTAGCTAGAAGTATAGGAAAATTGCTTTGCATGTGAAGAGCCTAGAGTTGACATTTTCCCACCTTGCACTGTAAAACCACTGATCTCTGAATGTGCTCTCCGTAGTCTGAGTTTTGCTTTCAGACAATGTTGATATTGTGCAGAAGTGTTCTATCATGCAATGGGTCACTGCCAAGGGGACAGATGGGGAAAGCTGTCACCCGTTTTTTACTTCTAGATTCAGTCATGTCTTTTCTGATGACTGCTTTTTTTTCTTTCAAATCAGTTTCTCACCAATATTCATACTCATAACCTCCTACAGTTTAGCTGAACTAGAGAACCACCTCTTCTCCATCATACCATCTTGCGTTTTGCTTAATAACTTGTTTCTTCAGATAGCCCATTTGCTTTTGCAGGCACATGCTCACAGAACTCTATTAATTGAACAGAGCAGTTGGAGCAAAAATCTGCCTGTAAAGTGGATGAGTGAAGACATGTAAGAACTTAAATACCTTGACACAGGACAGTACTATGTACTGGGTCTTCAGAAATGGCCACATGCTTCAAAAGAAAATATGAAACTCCAAAACCAAAGTGCTTCATTCCTCTTAAGGTTCTTCTTAAGGTGTGACCAAAGACAACAATGTATCAAAAATAAACAAACATATCTCAGAGCAGGGAAGTAGTCAAGAAAAGCAACCAACAGTCAGTTTCTTCCTGAAAGGGTGAACAAATAGAATAAGGTTCTTCTTACATGGCACTGCAGCCATATAAGAAGCAAGGATAACAGTAAATAAAAAAATTAGAGGTTTGGAAATATTTTCCTATGCTGCTGAAAAACCTACCATTAATGCAAACCATACAGTATGCTCTGCTCCTCAATACGAGAAAAGCAGATGGTTTTGATATGGCCATGACTGTCCTTTCAGAAAGCAAATTCAGAAGCGAAGCAATGGCTTGTCGGATCGTTCAGCGTCAAGGCTAACGGATATTTCTGGTAATGGTATCACAGATAAGTAGGTACAGTCCCTAGGCAGTCAGAGGCAGCAGAAATGACATCCTGCTGGCTGTAGATGCTGAGGGAAGAAAACACCTGGGAGAATATTTGGCCTCAAGGCTGCTGCTATTTTGGAAGATGTGGACTTACTTTTGCAGGGAAAGGAAGTAATTAATATAGGCGTATGTGGAACAACTGAAGATAGCACTGCAAATCTCTCCTGATAGCCATGGCTAGCTATAAATACTTCTCCTATGCTCTGTGTGCCATAGCGTGAGATAACTGATATGCTCAGACAGGGATGTCAAGAGGGGGATGGGGACTGGAAACTCCATTTCGGGCGCCAAGACAATTTTCTTGAGAAAGGAAATCTGAAACCGGTGGAGGGTGGAATGCACCTCATGCAGAGGGACTGCTGTAGGCTTTGGCTTGCACACTTCTCACACCCACTTCAGTTCTCAAGACACCATTTAGAGGGGGCTTGAACAGGGAACAAACCAGCATGGGGTCAGTATCACCCTAGTTTAATTAATCACTACTGCATTAGAAGCAATAACTGGGGAAATATAATGATAGTTGGGCCATATGAAGCAGCTGCAAAGTTTCTTAGCAACTTTAAGAATGACCCTTCAACCCTTTCTCATTACTCATATGATTAATGTTTATCCATGTGAATAGTCTCATTGATTTAACTCTCACTACTTCCGCGAGCAAGGACCTCAGAATCAGACATAGAAATATAGAATTATACTCTTCCCCAGTTATTTCAAATCCAGATTTAGTTAAGTGCAGTGATTAACTCAATAGACCTTGCCCCATAGAGGCTTTCCAGGAACTACTCTGTAACTAGGGGATCCACTTTAACTAAAAGAACAGTATCAACAACCATAGTGTAATCTGTCTTTCTATTCCCACCTGTATCAGTGATGTTTGAACTTATTTTGTTGAAGTTTGATAGTCATAAGCAATCTTTAAAAGCAGTCTCCGCTTTAATTCAACACATGAAAGGTCAAGAAGAAAAAAAAAAACCTGGGCAATATCTGAAAGGCACTAAAAACATAATAGAATGTCTTGTTAAAGTTTCAATTAAAAAGTAGTTTTGCCCAAATATATTCAGTTTTGCAAAACTGCCTTTATTTTATTACTTTCTCAAACAATTTTCACAAGTCCAGTAAGTAGCTATGGATAGCAAAGTGCTTATTTTTCCCTGGAACACCAATATAATACTATTCCACTCAGTGTGGTCTGTATTTTTGACATATGCAACAAGCCTAGACAACTTTCTCAGTATCATTATTCACTGGGAATCTCTAGCCAGTCTCTTGTTCCATCCCTAAGTAACCTTCATCTATCTTTTTCAAGAAATTTTTTTCAACTCCTTATGAATCACTCTGCTGCTGTCTTAGAGAAAATCCCCTTTATTACGAGGAGCTGCTTCTCTGAATGGGTGAGGGAAGCTAGGAGAATACTGTTCTTGTGGTAATGACCTCATACAGGTTTTCATCATGGAATCATCACAGGTATTATAATCCATATTTCAGTTAAAACTGTAGTGTATTTTTTAAGTGACACATACTGGGGCATTTTCATCAAATGCTCCAGTATGTGCCTGCTATTAACACCTCTCCATCAGGTTTGCATTAGATATACAAATCACATCTCTGCAGTTAAAAATCATCTCTGTTCTAGGCAGAGTGCTGGACAGACCCAATTTGGCAATGGTAGCAAGTGATTTATGGTCCATTTCAGATAACATTTCAGCTTCCATAAATAAGGACATGAACTTCTTTACACCACCAAGCTAAGCCCATGGTCTTATTCTCTGTCTGTATATTAACACTCAATATTAGGTGGCAGGTGGCATTTTTTAATTTACAGCTGTGTCAGAAAAGTTGCTCATCTCCAATTTTACAACACATCCAGAAGAAAACTGAACAAATACACACAGTGGGAGCAGCTGTGGATAAATTAGCTTCATATTTACCAGTATTGTACCTCAACTCTGGATCTTTTCATTACTTCCTCCATTTCTGAAATTCAGCGAATGTCTGTCTCCTGTGTTCTTCGGACATCTTTGCTCACACATGAGCAACTTTCAATTGTTAGGAGCCTTCATATCATTCCCTTTCTTCACCAAGGGAGCACAAATACTGGTGACAGCATTGGTGCTACCATGAGCTGCTCACACACTTTTTTGGGTTATTTTCTCTTCCTGGTACATTATTCTCTGATACAGATTTACTAAAATTTATTACTTAACTTTAGCCAAGCACTTCTGGTCATCTGCTGGTTTGTCTCAGATCAAAACATCACCTATATAAAATACTCTTGCTCTGTGTCATTTAAATGTGTTGCATTCTCAGCAGAGCATCTCAGGCACCCTGAAAGCCCTTCATGGAAATTGTGTTTCCCAAAGGGTGTGTTAAATTTGCATAAACAAATGTTCTCAGTTTTAATGGAATGTGTGATCATGGAATTGTGTCTTTCAAACAGAAATGATGTAATTAAACAGTGAAACACCAGGTCAGTGCAGTCTATAGCACTCATACGGAAAAGTCTCAGCGCTGAGCTCAGAAGTCTTACCACACCTGCCTCAGTGTAACAACACGCCCATTTTGCAGTTGTCTCTTCTCCACCAGTTTCCAGTGTCCAAAAAGTTCAACTGTTTAAAGGTGCACTCCCAATGCCGCACACTTCCCAGTACCGCACTCTTCCAGCACAACTAAGGTTGCTCCTATAGCACTGCCCTTTCGGTCTCTCTTAGCCTCCCAGACACTCCCTCTACTGCAATTCAGAGGTTCATATACTCAAAGTGAAACAATAACAGTGAGCTGTTCTGACAGAAAGTCTTTCTACTTCCTCCTTTCTACAAAACTAGCAATAAATAAAGCCAAAATTTGACATTTTCAATTTGCATGTTAAACTTTTCTCCCAGCTCCTACTGACTTGGAGCAGCTTGGAGCAGAGCCAGACAGATGTGAGGATGTAGTTCATCTGGGAAGGGAAACTAGAGTATAATTTGGCAATTCTTCTGGGAGGAAAAGGCATGCCAAAGGAAGCCAAGCCTCTGAAGAAGTAAAATATATGTCGCTCACCTCTTCTCCCACTATTCCAGCAGTAAAGTGATATACCTTTATTAATATTTATTGCCACTGAGCAGCATACAATAGTTTATAGAAATTGCTGGCACCAGAAGAAAGGAGGTGACCAAAGAGAAGATGATGGGCAAGAGGGACGGGTGAAGTTGAATAAGCTGTCCCAGCCAGCGATGATAGTGGGTTTGGCTAACCACTCTGAAAAGCTGCTACGACCAAAGAAGCAGAACTTGCTCTGAGAATGGGCTTTCGGCCAAAGGTTTCCAGTGCAAGCAAGTCCTAATTGCAAATTAACCAGGCTAACTCACTATGAGGTGGACACTGTCAAGTTTGCTTTCCACCAGATGCGCAAAGCAACTTCCAGAACAAACAGGAAAATCATGTGCCCAGCAACTGACTCTGCTTCTCAGCTGTCAGGGTGAAAGGAGCTCAGGGGTGTCCGCACACGGCACAGCTGGGTCCCCAGCACAGAAACAGAACAGCTGTGGAAGGACTTAAGGGGGGCACTGAAACCTATCCCGAAGCAGTGCAAGGCACCGTCAAGGGTTTTCAGACTTCACAGCCAGTGATGGAGCCTAAAAGCCAGCAGAAACACTTGCCTATAGCTTACATATTTCACTCTCCAGTGAAGCCAGTGACAGGTCCCCTCCCATTAACTGAACTCTGGATTTATCAGGAGCAGACATCTGTGGCCACCGTCTACTGGGACCACCCATCAGCAACAGAAAATGCCTCCATGCACTCAGTGAATATCAGGAGGTCAGGGGTCACTTGCTCCTACCAGTTGACTAAAAGTACCTCCATAGAGCCTAAACGAAAGGTCATTTTAAGATACTGTGCAATTCACTGGCGGGGCACATCTCAGGACAGGACAAAGGCAGCAGAAGGAGCCAGCCTCATTCCAGCCCTGCTCCGACTTCAGCAGTCATTGCGTTCCCTACGACAACAATTTAAAACATAAGCCTCTTATCAGCCACACATTGTATTACAGACAGAAATGCAAACACACATATTTTCCCCCTTCCAAAAATAGCTTCTTCTTTTTTTCTTTTTAGAAAATGACAATATGAGGAAAAAAGACCATTTTGTTTTTCTGCAAGCTTTACATCTTTCTGGCTCCGGACAAACTGGTAGCAGCTGGTTTAATTTCCTCAGTTTCCCATGTCAAAGGTTCAAACACAGTTGTAGATACTCTTTATGAGTGAAATGTTCTCCTGCTCTTTGATCAAAAAAACTTTAAACAAAGTCAGATGACTCCATTTCAGTGTGTTGGGAAAGCTTGGGCGAACTCTTTATAGATACGTTTCTCCTCACATTTATAAGCACTGCTCTGCAATGAGATCTCTACAGTGAAATACCTGTCTTTTCAGTGGCCATCCAATTTTCCTCCTTTGGTTAATTCTTTCTACCCAGTCTAAAGAAAAGTCACCCTTTGCCAAAACTCCAGGAAAGCCCGATACAAAACCTAGATTGGATTTACATTTCATTTGCCCCAAAATCTTTTTCATCGTCAAATAAAGACCAAGTAAAAGCAGACAAAAAGAACGACCAGAAGAGAGAGGCAGTAAAGAATGAATTAGATAGGGAAAACATCAAGAAAGGTGAAAAAAATCATCACAGGGAAAAACAGATGCCAAGTGTAGATCTATTGGTCCGGGCAATGAAGACTTACAAAGGAATCTGCTCATAAAGAGGCTCTGACAGCTCAGAAATGTCTCCCAGCAGCAGCTGTCAGGAGTGGGAGGACAAGCCCTATTCCTCTCCTCCAGAAGAGATGATAATCCTATTGTGAGAGTAGGTGCTAATTATTATTTCCTTTCTAGGACTGAGGGAGGCTTTTAAATCTACCCAATGCAGCAGTAAAATAGGCTGTGACAAGACATAGATAGAAAGAGATATATTTGGCAAGATGGAACGGTATGGGTCTTTCCCT
>NW_008824983.1:2607665-2612703 GCF_000699105.1 Pygoscelis adeliae | reverse complement strand
CGAAAACAAGTGTTAGTGGGAAAGTTTAGTGCTTCTAGTATGGGGGTGCATCTGGTTATCCACGTGGAGGGTTTCAGTTAGTGGGACCACAGGGTGTGTGACCGCAAGGTATATGATAAGCTGCATTTCTAGCAGCTTGCAGATAATGAATGGGAAGGCTTTTGGGTTTTCCCTGTGTGCATCAAGTACAAAGGTTCACATTTTTGTTCAGCCATACACCAGCAGTGGAAACCAACACCGGTCACTGGGGGAGCCTTTTCACTTCAGCAGGTGAAGGTGCTGACTCCACTTCCCACAGGCAAGCCAGACTTCATTTTGCTGACTGAAGAAGATGCCACTTAAATTAAAACTTGTGTAACCATATGTTTCAAAACTGTGGGTCATATTTTATACAAGAATGACTGTGACAGGCCGTGTATTTGTGCTGATTTGCTGTATTTCCACAGTGCCCTGCTGAATAAAGCTATCAAACTTTATCCTGTTTTTAAGTTTAAAAAAAAACTAACAATCCTACGTATCAGAAGGATTCCTTACGAGAACTAAATATTAGGGTAAAAAAAGGCACAACTTCCATATTAATGATATTTTTCCATAATGTTGAGGGATCGATTTATAATGTGTGATTATATGCATTTAAACCATTCCGTTTAACATCACAGCATATTGTTTGAACACTGCCTTTCACTTATGCTAGAAGCCTTGGGCTTTGAACAACGTGTAACACAATACAGCAGAACAAATGAAACAACAGAGTGGCCCAAATCACAGTCCATCACACCATCATATAGAGTAACGGGTCCTCCAGCATAGCAGATGGGGTTCAACAGATAGGTATGTATAAATGAAATACATAGAAAACTAAAATTTTGTCAGTTGTGACAGTCAATACCAGTCAACATGGAGCTGAGAGTTGTTGCTATGAAAGCATGAGGCTCTGACACCAAGACCCACATCTGCAGACCAGCAAGTGCAACCATCTGGTAAATCTCAGTGGAAAATGCTGAAGTGGATGCTGCTTGGGTCAGTGGGCTACCTGAAACCCAGGAGAAGTATTTTGTTTGCAAGGAGGCATGAGGAGCGTGTGGAGCAGGAGAAGAGTAAGGAAGGCTGAACAAAGACACCAGTGGGAATCTGCATGGACTTACTGAAGGGTTGGGGCAAAACAAAGTCTTCAGTCGTTTTCAGCACTTTATCCGGAAAGGAGTTCCCTGTCAGTACCTGGGAAATGAAGGGAAACGCTGCACAAGGAGGCCAGTGATGCCCCAGAGGAAGAATGAGGCTGGGCACTGCCTTCAGGAAATTTCCTGCTCTGTTTCTCTCAAATATCCTAAGAAAGACCCACGACATATTTGAGTAGTGAACAAAATCTGCAATATGACCACATGGGCTGGGAATGATTATATTTAAGACATGGTGTAAACCAGAGGGACCTGTTCATAGTTGCTTCAGGTGCTCGGGTGGAAGTAAGAGCCACAGTGCCAGCGTCCCAGCAATGCAGGCAGAGGCACTAAAATGGAGCAAGTATGGCCTCAGGGTCAGGTTTAAAGCAGCTCGAGGATTCACCAGATGGACAGTCTCACAACCTGGCCATGAGCCATCAGCGGGAGGCAGAGGGGGACATCCTTAACCCCATGACAAGGGCCATGTCCAGGTCTCAGCCCCCAGCTCTCCCAGAGATGGTGTAGACAGACTCCATTGGTAACGCAGCTGGGACGTTCATGACTCCCCGTGGTCACACGAATGTTTAAGACACAGCACCCAGCTAAACTCTGAAATGAAATGACATTTTAATCACACTAGGGAGTGGAGGCAAAACCATGTTGTTAACACAATTCTCAGAGTACTGACACCTCACTTTAGGTGTAGCCTAAATGGCAGTCACTGAAGTGTTTACCAAACTGCTGGGTTTTAGCAGAATTCTAGGGATACACAGCCCACAGCTAAGGAGTCCACAAAAGGTACCTAGGAAACACAAGCCCTACTCTCTTTGGGAATAAATTGGTTGTATAAGGATCCACACCTCTTTGTGCAGTTCTGCTCTGCCAGTATCCCTTCAGCATCTCTGGGCTCAGAGGCTGTCCTCACTACTCTGCACTTTTCAGTGAAGGGAGGAGTTCATCCCCTGCCCTCGCACCCAGAGCACCTAAACCCTCTGGTTTGCTGCCACAAGGAAAAGCAGTCATGGAGACACACAAAAGAATGAGGGAATTTTTAGAACAAATAGAGCACCCAATGTTTTATCATCTGTTATAGACATGTTTTTAGGGAGAACATAAAGCCTTTTAGTTCAAGTCATACGTTAACTGCCAAATAACAGAGAGAGCTCAGCCAAAGTAACTCTTCTTTTACCTGTTCAACTGTGACGTTTCTTCCACCCTTCTCTGCAGCACCTGGTCACACGCGAGTGTGTGGCCATGGTCACTCCGACTCTGAACTAGACTTTATCCAATATGTTTTATCCAATATGGTAAGTCCTTAGTGACAAAGTAGAGTCAATGCCAGAAGCGGGATTCCCATTTAAGAGCTATTGAGCCATCTTCTTGTGAGGTGGCTCACTAAAGCTTCCAGCTCTTGCCCCACCAGAAATAGGGCACAGACCTCGGGGGTCTAATGTCAAGACTGCGCCTACACCAGCTGGCTGTGATTTGGTCACCTCTTGCCCACTACCAAATAGCTGGAAAAAATGTCCCCTTAGAAAGACGGTTTTGACTGAAGAAGAGAAGCTTCTGTAATTCTATGTCAGGTGAAGTTTCTTTGGCAACATCTGGCAACGTTGCAGAATTTCTACACTCCACTGAGATTTAGAAGAGCATATGGTTTCCACTACAGCAAAACAAATCACTCCTTGAAGAAAAAGCTCTGAAAAGGAGTGGGAAAAGGAAGATGAAAGTTTCAAGTCTGTTTGTAAATTATGCATTATCCATGCCAGTAATGCCCAGAGGAGCCATAAATTTAGAGGTTTCAACAGAAAAGTCTATAGCTGACACCTTACATTCGTAAAACTCATTATTATCCCTGGAGTGAAAATGAAGGGGAAAAAACAGTGAATAAATAATTGAGAAGATAAGAACATTTCATCATTTCCTTTTGCTCTTTTTCAGCTTTTCACTACAGTTTCAAGACCAATGCAGCTTTCACATCAGCTGTGGTCTTAAACATGAAAAGTGACCAGTATTTTTCTTGTGCATTTGATTGCAAAATCAAAACATTTCAGTTAATCTTGCAAGTACAGATCACAAAGACTGGAACTTCATCTAAGATGTTTTCACTTTCGACATTCAGTTCTGCATCTGCCACAGATACCAATTCTGTAAACTGGATCCAAAACCAACCTGGGCTGTCATTTTATTTTTGGTGCAGCTGAAGTCTCACAAGAAAGAGTGGCTGAGAAAGCAGACATTGGCCTTTAGGAAATTTTTAGAATATTTTTGATGATCCGGAAGTTCTGCAGTATTTTAAAACATTTTCTGTAGTCTGTGCCTTTTTATAAAGTCCTTTTATTCTTTTTCACCTCTTTGGCCTTGCTATATATTGCCCAAAATCTATAGAAGGGTTATTCTCAGAAGCCCATGTGACATTGGACTCAGTATGACAAGGAAAACAGAGGAATGAGTGAGTCATGCAGACCAATTTTGTTCAAGGATTAGATGCAAATAACTCTGGAAAAAATGTACTTTTTGTCACCCTTTCTACAGGAACATTGATGCCTAGCATTGCACAGTGTCGCACTTTTCTGCTTTTTCCTCATCTCACTTTAAATCACACGTGAAACATCAAGAACTAGATGCACTGTCTCCCTCGTGACTTGATGCAAATAGCCCCTTTCCCCTCCTTTTTCCTCCAGCATAAAAAAACATGGAGGGTCAGAGAACAGAAAGGAAATTAAAAGACTGCAGTCTCTTTCTTCACTATTAAAAGTCACCAATTTTAACTCAGTTTCATAATTAAAGGGCAACCAGCCCAGGGGCTCTCTGCTGCTGGCAGCTGCCAAGGTAGGGCTGCAGCTGCAGCTGCCAGCTCCAGGCAGGAGCATCCCATGTTCAGGTCCTCCCTGACTTGGCTCACCCCTGCTGCACTCCGTCCCAACAGCTTCGAGGGGTTTCTGCCCCACAGGCAGGCTGCGTGCTCACACTTTGATCAGCTCCGCATTTGACTGCTAAACCCAGGTTTGCCCCTTCCCCTCTCGCTTCATCTGCAGCGCCTCACTGCCAGAAAACATAGGCTGGATCTCGCCTAGAGCCAAGGGCAGCCTTTTCCTCAAAGTACAGCTAGGACCTTCAGTTGTGCCATGTGTTTCAGGAAGTAAGTGCTGAATATTTGAGCTGGGACACAGAAATCGGTGGGATTTGAAAAGCGCTTTGAAAAGCGCTGCCTTCCTAGCAGATCCCCCTGTGTGGAAGTCAATACACAAGCCTTAGAAATAAATCTTTGCAAAATGATGTGTGGGTCTGCAGACCCAGGTGAGGCTCACTTCCCGGTTGGCCCCAGTAAAGGGCAGGAGAGGCCCCTGCCACTCAGGAGTAGACCAGATACTCACGTGCAACTGACAGCATCAGTCCTTGCTCCACTTTGCTCTGGTAGAGGTCACCTACCATCTCCTCGGGGAGTGAGTCACTTCTCTAAAGAAGTCTTGGAGTGGCAAGGCAGAATTAGAGATCCTACGGTCCACTGTTCCCTCCCACTTTATTTGCCCTAGAGGAACTTATGGGCCAAACTCTTTGACATCTTCCCTGGGGCCAAAATCACCATGCAGATGGGGCAGAGCAAGGCGGCTGACCACAGCACCCACTCTCCCCTCAGACCACGGCTGCCAGCTGGGTGCCTCTTCCCACGGAGCCCAGCCCCAGTCCCGACACCCTCCTTGCTTCTCCCTGATTGCCCGAGACCTCTACCTGACACATGCCGAAGAGCCGAGGCTCAGCCGGCAAATGACTCACAGATGCTATTGAATAGCTGTAAAAACACAGTGCGCAAATGAACAACATGACACTTAGGACTGCTAGTATTCCTGCCAGTCAAAAGGAGTCCACAGGAAAGC
>NW_008824983.1:2592930-2607631 GCF_000699105.1 Pygoscelis adeliae | reverse complement strand
AAAATTATACATAAACACAAGAAATTGGCAATACAGTGCAGAGCAGTGTTCCCACATAACTTCGTTTAGATTGCACTGAGCTGGTATATTTTTGTATGTCTTGAAGAAAAACATCTTTCTCATTTGCAGAAGATAAATTTAAAACATCAGTGGTATGCTAGTGCCCAGGGCCCTTTATGCATCAGCTTTTACTATTCTAGTCCATGAGTCATAGGTTAGAGCATTTATCCCATAGGAACTTGTATTCCCCGGGCTACTCATTCAGATTGGCAGGTTTTGCAAACCAGCATGTAGTCCATAAGAGGCTGAAATTAAAAAAGGGAAAGGTGACATGAAGAGACCCCCCCTAGTAAAATAAACAATGGCAGTGGAAAGCTCTATTTATTGAGGCAAGAACGGGTCTTTGCAAAGGAAGAGTGACTTCATGGACTGAGCAGCAAGGAGCAGAGGAGGCCGCCAAATATGCCCCTGTGTGTTGGGAGTCGAATTAAAACCATGCTGACGGTGCAGGCTGGCTCGCCGTGCCGCCCAGCCCACGATCACTCCCAAGCTGTCCTTCTGAAAAGCCAAGACACTGACCAAGTCCTGGCAGATGTCAAGACCTACCTGGCTGGTTGCATCTTGCTAACCAGTGACCTGTGTGCCCAAGTCAAGAGCCCCTGCGCCTCGAGTATTTTCTGTGTAGAGTAACAAAACCAATCACCTACTGTAGGCTTAAGCCCACTGATGGAGGTATTTCCCAGCTGACATCTAGGGACCCTCAGGGCTGATGGAAATAGCAGGAAGCACAACCCATGTCATGTCTGGTTGCAAAATGGTTACCGAGCTTTTGTTTATTAATGGAGCTGGCCACATCAAGTCTAAAACAGAGCCAAGTCCTGCCTGGTCCTTCATCACTGTGACACTGCTGTCCTGTAAGGAAAGGGCTCTGCAGTGGGAACACAGAGGAGATGCTGCCCTTACTCTTGCACTCCACCAGTTTCTAGCAAAGGAGTGAGGCGTAGCCTGATGCTCCCTTCAAAAGGAATATTAACAGCTTCACACCATCATTTGTCCCAGGTGGTACAAAAGGTATATCCTACCCACTGGTTTTCAGCCTGTGATCTGAGGACCCCTGGGACATTCCAGGTCCAGGGAAGAGGATGAAAGAAAATAAGTTCATAAATATTAGATAGCAATCTACAGATGTAACGTTTTTTAAAGAGTTCACAATTTGCTGGAGGATGGTTAAGGAAGGATACATTAATCATAAAAGGGTGGAAAATTAATGTGCTAGTTTTCAAAATGCAAGATCATTGGTGCAGAAAACTGCATTTCTTTCTTTATAGAGGCATAGGTACGTATGACATCATATAAACATCATGTTTAACAATAGCTAGATGTATCCAGATGGATACATCAATTCATAATAACAGCAGTCCCAGGAAGCATTGTTGTGGATTATTACCGAGTTCAAAGGTTCACAATGCGTTTTGGATTTTGCCAGTAGAAGAAATTGCATGTTTCAGAGGCACAGCTGAAGGACTCTTTTTGATCCCACAAAATCCAGGACCGTTGTCTTTCTTCACATGCTCTAAATGCTATTGAACAACTCAGATCTTTTTTTTTTTTTGCCCTCTGCAAAAAGGATTTTTCTAGGAAAAGTCTGATGTACTATAGTAGCGGAGGACTTTGCATTTCCATGCGACTCAGGTAATGATACACTCTGGCGTAGCTGCTCACCCTGCTCACAGTTACTTAGCCAAATTATCCTGCAACGTCCTGCAAACGCTAACAGGACCACCTGAGCAAGGCTGGATGAGCATGGCTCATCCACATCTGCAGGAGGTTTGTTGGGCTGCACCACTGGAACTGATGGTGCACCCAGCAAGGTAGGGTGGGTGCATCGCACCTCCAAAGTCATCCCACACCACCGAGCTCAGGGGAAAGGAGCATTTCTTCCACGTTTTGCTACATTTGACTGAATGGGTAAAAAGACAGGGTGATATTAATTCTTCTAGAAGGGCATTTTGTTGTACAATAAACAGTCCCCAGAGGACATGTACTCCTAGTCAGCAAAGCTGACATTTAGACGTTTGACTAGAAGCCAGGGTGTGTAAGGTTTCAACCAGTTAGGGAGTTTAAATGTACAGTATAGCTAATTTTCAGGCACAAGGTCGAAGTTCCCTAACCTGGCCCCTACTGCTGTTCTAACCATTAACTGAAAGGTCCAATTTAGGTTATTTATATGTCTAGATACTTAATTGTACGTTCAAATCAAGTAGTTAGACACCAAGGTCACTTAAATTGCACCTATAATTATTTGTGCCAGAAAAAGAGTGGGAACAGACAAAGAGCCCTTGGTGGGCCAGGCCGGTTCCCGGGCCCCTGCAGAGGCAGCCCAAAAGCGCTGGGACACCCCTGTTGTTCCCACTGCCCTCATGAGGGTGATGCCCCGGAGGTACAGCTGCCACTCATCCCAAAGGCAAAGGGAAACCCACCAGCCTGTGGGAAGGCGATGGGGCTGGCACTGTAGGGTCTGGCCACTGCATCCGACTGTACTCGACCGGGTGGAGGAGGGTCCAGTGTTCAAAGGATGCCCTCACCGAGAGGCTGCAGAAGGTGTGTCCGCCAAGCTCTCTGGTTTCACGGCTGTTTTCTTAACGTGTAACAGAGGGTGCCAGTTTAATATCCTGCTATAATACTTAACAGTGAGGGTCAAGAGCAGCATCGGAAGAACTGGGGCAAACTTAATGAAAAGAGGCTTAAACATCTTGAAAGAATATGGCTGTGCAGATCCAAGCGCAGCTCGAGGCCCCGGGAAGGACCCCAGGTTGGGGGGAGTGTAAATCACTTGGGAGAAGAAGATGCCACCTCGTGGTCTGCAAGACCTTCAAGTAGGAAACGTCAGCAAAAGAAAAGATGAGTATTTCGGCTCCCATGCAAAAGCGAGAAGCCTCTACCTACAGCAGTGGGGCTTGCAACCCACGTGTTACCCGAAACCAAAACCCAGCCCTGGCCCCTGGGCCCCTGGCCTCTTGCCCCTTCCCACTGTCGCGTTGAGCTCCGACCTCTTCCTTTGCCCACGGGGGATCTGAAGCTGCCGCCTGCAAGCAGCAGGAAAAGCCGCGCACCCCTTCCCTGGAGCAAGCAGGATCCCGAATCCACTGGCGGGGATTCACCCCCAGGTCCCAAGGAGGACAGGCAGCAGCACCTGTTTGAAATTAAATGCCTGGATTAAAAGCAGGACTTCCAAGCTCACTGCTTGAAATCACCATACCGCAGATGAGGGTCTTTCCACCCCCCATTTCTTTTTAGGGGTAATATAAGCTTCTTTACAAGAGAGATTTTTTGAAACTTTCCATTCCCCTTTAACAATAACCAGAAGAAATTTGTAGCACTTTAGGGCTTAACTTAAGGAAATGAATGAAGGAAGGATCTCCTGTTCATTGGGCTCTCGACCTGGTCTCTGATTTTGTAGGCATTATTTTGCAAACAGGAACACCTGCACTTTTTCCCCTATGCGGTTAGCAGGGGCACACACACATACAAACCCTTCTGGGCATAAAAGTACAAATTTTGAGTCACTTCTCCCTAAAACATATCCACCCACACATACATCACTAATTGGTTGTGCAGCTGCAGATTGCGCTGGGTGAAGACAGGGCCAAATCTGTTTAAAAGTGTGTGTGTGTGTGTGTGTGTGTGACTATGACTATTTGATTGTCCAGGTTCACAGATTTTTGTCAAGAAAAATTCAGTGTGCAAACATTTAAAAACAAGTAGTAATACCTTGTTAAAAATATTTTGTAGTGTCTCTTGAAACAGGCGGGAAACTCATAGGGAAGTTTTAGGGCTTGCATTCAGTGTTAGTAACAAGGAGTGGGGAATACTGGATATATAAGGACGAGGCAACGTCGGGCAGCCATTACTGCTGGCACATGTGTCACTGAGACACAGCCCTTCAGCAAAATGACAGCTAGTCCAGTAGGAGACCCCAGAATGCACTTTATTTGAATGAACAGTTTCACTTTCTAGTTAAAGTCATTGTTAATAAATGGCAAGAAGTGCTTCTCAGCATGGGAACATTCAGGCACAGCCTGAACAAATGGGGTGCAGATTTTTTAAGGGTTTATTTTCATTCCCATTATAATATATGTCTCAGCTTGTAAATGCTTTTATGCCAACAGTAAAAATTTCCATTTATATGGGTTGAATTGAGCCTTTGCAATTCAGTGGCAATCTGGCCACTTTTAAGCAGATGTTGATATGTCTTGAAACTTATTTAGCTGAGTGAGTGACAAGCTGCTAGAGCCTGATGATTTTCTGTGGATGAGCATGCAGATAGGATAGACAGACATCCAAACTGATACATCAGTCATTCCTATGAACGGAATGATATTTTTCTTGCCTGCGTGTGCATGGGATCATATCATAAATATTTAAAAACATAGGATAGCAGACCTACATGCAAAGGAAATTCTGTTTAGTTCATTGTAAGTTATGGATCTGCAAAAAAACCCCCAACAATAAAAAGACCAAGGACACGAACGGGCCTGGGAAGATCTCAGTGCATTCTGAGAGTGCAGGAATTCTGTTTCCCACATTTTGCAGCCCATGATGCAGACTAACCCGGACAGCGTGGCTGGGTTTTGTTCCAGCTATCAGTTAAGGCACTGTTAAAGGAACCTTTCTTTACAGAGAGGTTTTCAATACGCATAAAGGGCCAAGCCTTTCCTCAGATCAGCTGAACCCCAACGGGGCTGTCTGATCCTTCTCTGTGAAACAAGGACAGCTTATGTTCAGCAATTACATTCCTGTCCGTGCACAGACAAGAGGCCACCGCCTTTGTCAGCCAGTGCTTCTCGGGCTTCTCTTGCCTTTCAGTGGGGATGGTGACCTTTCTGACCACATCAAGATGCACCATCGCCATGTGCTCCACACGGGGCCCAGTGTGCAGCACAGCTTTTTTTCCAAGCATCACTGGAAGAGGAGCCAGCCCGTCTCTGCTGATCCAGCCTGAGGACAGTGATGGACTGCCCTCTGGGCCTAATTACTCCTCCACACAGAGGATAAATAATCTACATGACAACAGACTCCATTCACTCATGCCCTCCCACACCTCCCTCCGCCTGCAGCTTAGCCCTGAGTGACGGATGGAGCAAGACTCCTTGCAGATGAAATGGGCTCCCCTCGTATGGACTTGTGTTGGCCATCCCAGCCACACTGCAACATCTTCCTTTCGGGGCAGAGCATATACCCTACAAATTCAGTTACTCTGTAAAGCAGCTTGGTTCCTAGAGAACATAACTCCAGTTCATCTAAACAAATGCAGACAGCTTTCTGCGGCCCAGTGCAAAGGACTTCAACTCACCATCCTTTTCAGGACTGTCCTGTGCAGCTTAGCAGGATGAACTCAGGTTATTCTCCACTTATGGTAATTCTCAACTAAATTATACACAGGCACCTAGGCAGTTTTCTAAAAATTTATCTTTCTCTGAACTTTTCCTTCAACTGTGAAAGGAAACAAGTCGAGACTAGGCGGAGGTGACTCCTTACACACCTTTAGATCCCTGCCAGGGCTCTGTACCCCGCTGGCTGTTAGCTCTGGTTGTTGTTCTAGTTCAGTGAAAGGAAACCACTCTGTTTACCCTAGGACATACCCACTGACTTGAAAATTTATTGTAAAAGCTGCCAACACTGTAAATCTCTCCTGTCAGCTTATCAGTCAGGTGCTGTTCTTAGGGTTCTGTCCAGGCAAGCCCTATATTTCAGAGTTTAACCTGTTAGATAACCAGAACAGGCAGTTTTCTACGGCAACGACACTTTCTATAGCCGTAGTTGTCAGCATCCATGAGACATAGCTTTCTAGAAGCAGCTGAAACTCCAAAACAGTCCTTTCCCAGGGCTGGTCACAATCCCACAGACCAGATAGAGCTCCATTGCTCTGAATAAATACAAGGGAAATCTGTTGGGGCATAGGGGGAGAAGGCAGAGGGAATGCATTTTGCTGCAGCATTTAAGCAAATGCTGACATGACAGACTCTGTCTAAACTAGCAAATAATAAGCTGTGAGAGCCCACTGGTTTTCCATGACTTTGCAGACAAGTGAACAGACAGGATGGGAAATGAGATGCAACTCTCATGCAGCATCCTTCCCAGGCAGGGGATCACTTCCGCCGACTCTGCTGGGCCTGGCATCAGACCACAGGTACGCAAAAACTAGAGGGGAACCACAGTGGCACTGTGGGGGCTATAAACCCACTTTATTACAGATGGAAAGCCAGCGTATTCGAGTGCATCAGGAATCCAGCTGCCACAGTAACACAGAACTACATTGTGTGCAGAACCACAGTTTGCCATCTCTGTAAAAACAGGCAAGAGGCATTCCCTATGAGATCTGATAAGAACAGGAGCTGTTTGTTTAAATCTACTCCCTCGCTGAAAAAAGAAGATGAAATAGCAAACCCTTGAAATGCAAGTAGAGGATCATTATTCTCATTAGAGCAACAGTGGGCACTTCTCATAATGTGTAGTGAAACACTGGTGCTTGAGTGAATAGGACCAACTGTTCAGCCCCGGAACAAATTGCACATCAGTCTTAACCTAATAGGTAAGATTAATGGAATGTCATATAATGGGGGAAACTCAAAAAATTAAAGTAATTTGGCCAAAATGGCTTGGAATCATAGTCCACCTAAATGCATTTCATCCGGAGGATTACTGTCTCCAGTGTTTTAGTTAAGAGTTATATTAATTTGAAAGCCATGCCTTACACAGATCCATCCTGTGCTTAAAGGCTGGCTTTCTGCTAGAAATGCTTACTACCATACCTTTGCTGAAAGTTTGCCCAAACATCTCACAGCCGATTGCAAAGCAGGGCGTCTGGGGGCTCAGAGCACCGTACCTCGCCCGTGTTTATGACCGGTTGACTTTTTGGCTCCAGCACCTGGATTTGTCAGGGCCTCTTAGCTGCTGCTGGGAATGTGCCCCAGCCGAGCCCGGCTGCTCTCCCTATCACCCTTCTGACAGATTAAAACACAACAGGGTCTGTTGGATGACTGACACATTCCTCCTCTGTCTGACTCTGAAAGGACTTCATTTAACAGCCCTGGAGTTGAGCTTTTGACTGACAGATTGTGAAGGGGAAAAGTCATTCAGTTCCATTAAGCTCAGTAACTGCTGTAGAACAAAACACCTTTAAAAAAGGGGGATGAAAAAAGAGCTGCGGAGAGCGAGGGCAGGAGCTTTAGGGAGAAAAAAGGGGATTCTTTTCAGGTTCAAAGACAATCTTTCCCTTTGCTTTCTGTCCATCAATGAGGGCAGCATTCCCAGAGAGAATACAGTCCAGCGCTCATTGGTGCCATTCAGCTGCCAATCTCCCTGACAGGGAGACCAAAGGGCCTCATGTTGCGCTGCGGAAACTGTCTGTCAGGCAATCAGCAGCTGCCATGACATCATCTGCCCTGTTTCTCTAGGACTATTATAGGAGGCTGGGTCCAGGAGCGCTGCTCCAGAGCGGTATTCATATTTTCCTTTTGCCCCCCAAACCGAAATTTCTTTATAAAAGGAAACACGGTCTCGGTTGCGCGGCTGTATTTGTAGGAAAACTAGCTCCATGCCAAAGGGTGAGGGCCACATGGCTTCAGACCAGACTTTTTCCACTTGGAATGTATCATGCCAAAGTTGCACAGCCCCTTGGCTACTTTTTATTGTAAACTGGGTTTTATTTTAAGAAATACTCTGGGTTAAAGAGCAATGATAAAGCTTTCTCTCTCCCTTTTTTCCCTGAAAGCTTGTCTCACATATCTTTCTGCTTTTGCTATAACACTAAAGTGTTCATAGGACTGTTATTCTTACACACACATATATGTGCATGCACACACACAAATGCATATGTATAGAAGCCAGGTTCTGGCCGTATTTAGACGGCCAGTGCAGTAGTTGAGGCTGCATTCCTCACTAGCCAAAGTGCTGCAGAAATAAATTATTATTCCTGATGATAGTGGGAGAGAAGTTAAGCACGAAACACAAACAAGCTACCAGCTGTAAGTGTGAAGTCTGGCGATAAGCAGGGCTGGAGTCAGGACACATCGCTTGGGCTGTCCCCTCTGTCCTGTCGCAGACCACCAAGGACCAGTAGGCTTTGGTGGGGCAGGACCAATATTGGGAAGCTTTAGTCTTTCTGGTCCTCCAAGTCCTTATCTGTAAGAGCAATATAAATGACCTTAGTACAGTTGACTTTAAGCTAAATTAATTTGTGACTTTACAGCACTCTGTGCTTACTCAGGTGAAAATCTCAGGGAGCTAAAATAATTTTGCCTGACTAATCGCTGCCTACAAACCAAGACACGGACTGGTCCTGCCTGGCAGTGCTGGCACAAGCAAGACGCTGGAGACTCATCCCCTCTGTGCAATGTCCACAGCCACTGTCCTCACACTTGCAGGGGTCAGCTCAGCAGTCTGGCTTCTGCTCCGGTGCTGGGAGACCAGCCTGCTAAAAAGGGAGCATCGATGACATGAACAAGAAAGTGTGAAATGAGAGAGAGAGAGAGCCTGCAAACGGCGCCTCCAGGTCTCACACCACACCCGGGGCAAGGCTGGGGCATCACGGCCAAAATCCAGTCTTGAGGAATGGCTACAGGACTGCCCAGCTCGGTTGAATGGTCACAGCTTTTTTCTATTCCTTCTCTTGGCTGGCTGGTCGGCCAGCTGTTTGGTCAGTTGGTCTTAGGCAGGCATTAGTACAGGCACTAGCATTAAGGCCAAGCTGCACGAAAGGATAATAGCTCAGCTCCATATGGAAATGTGCACGGGCTTGTTCCCCTGCCAAGGTCCTGCTGCATGAGCCATTTTCAGCTGTTAAGTCCTCTGTCTTGTTTCAGTAAGGGATTATTGCAAATCTTCACACATTCCACATGGACCTTATGAGACAGCTAGTCAGATCCTGGATGGACTTGCATGCAAAGGCGTCCTGCTGCTGCTAGGGTCAGAATGTCTCCCTTCTTTTATTATTATTTGTATTTTTACAGCCCTGCCAAAGGTCTGCAAGTCTTGAGCAGCTACCATTTCAATCCCCTCCAGCAAGCTGTAGTCTGATACTCTAGCTATGTTTGCTCTGTACGTTCAGGCATTACTCTTTCTCACCTGGCAGTGAACCATGCAAATTAAGACAGTCTCCAAGCACACACACACAAAAACCCATGGAAACCAGAGCTGCCAGATTTCAACATCAGAAGCATGCAAGGGGAGAGGGGCAATAATCACTCAGGTTTCCCTTTTCTTTGCACCCTTTTCTTCACAGTGAGGAGGACAAATGCCGTGATTTACTCTTCTGGCGCTCATACCAAGATGGTGCTGGTGCAATAGGAAGCACTAGTAAATCCTTTGAGAAGATCTCCAAATCAGATCTATTAAGATGGCCTCCAATGTATTTCAACGTGCACATTTTTAACTAATATGGAGCAAACACTGACAAAGAATAGAGTTTCTGTTAGGGTTGAAAAGCAGCAAATACTATTTCTGTGATTCTATTATTTCTGTGGACACCAGGAGGTATCACAGAAACTAAGTCTGGAAACATCAAAAAGCCCTGTTTTCTTGTGACTCTCTGCACTTGCATGGTAGAGAAGAAGAGTGAACCAGAGTGGCATGGGCCAACAGGGACAGTACAACATAAAATCATTGGGCAAAGCCCTATGTGGGGTAGGTCATCAGAAATGGGGGAGACCTTTACACATTGTACATCTGAATTTCAGCTCTCAGTGGAGTGGAAGAGGTTGCTCACTGCCCCGAGGGCCAAGAGCCCATCTCAGAGTCTGAAAATGTGGAGAGATTCTCTTGTATGAAGCCTCCTTCTGCTTTGAGATGAGAGTGAATGAGAAATGAGATTTGATGTGAACAGAGACACACCGAAGTAGAAGGACACCATATATCCATGACTCCATTCAGCTGTCTTACCAACCCACATAGTATAAAAATATAGGTCTGGATCCTCAAAGGTGTACCTCCTGCGCAGGTTCCTAATTGCCATTCAGTAAACAGAAAAAAGGTGTTTAAATGCCTTTACAGGTCAGGATCTTAGTGGTTAAATCTTGATCCCAAGTAAGGGTGTGCTAGAAGTCCTTTGGCAGTCTGCTATAACAAGTTACTTAAAAAAAACTATCTTATATGTCCTTTTAATACTAGATTCATAATAGGACAGATCTTATTCTTTTGCCAGTGTCCCTGCAGTAAACAACAAAGTTGCTGTTTCAATACTTTCCTGGTTTTAAGTACACTTTAAACATGTTCACTTCTGGTTTAAAAAATGGCTTTGTGCAGTGCATTTCATTTTCAGATTGTTCTGGAATGTTTTTAGCAGGTTCTCTGCCAAAAACACTCGGCTTTCTTGTTTCTATGGATAATAGGAGCTTACAGCTTTTATAGCAATTTACTTTTTTTTATTCAAACTTTATGTGAGTTCTGAGACCTAAGGTGGGGTCCTCCACATAGCCTCAGTCCAAAATACTCCTTAAAGAAAAAGAGAAGAGTTTCTCTCTCCTTCTAATACCAGACCTGAACCTCCTGAAGAGAAGCCAGGAAGAGTGTGGCTTCACACTGCTCCCCAACCAGTTCTTCTGGATAGAAAATATCTACCTAAAAGCTCATATAGTTCCTAACACAACTGCAGCACTGTCTCTTTGAGAGCCTGAAGTGCCATGGTACTCTGATAACAACAGCCCAATTAATTACAACCTGCCCATGGTGGGCACACGGAGCAGAAGAGGGAAGGAGGAAGGAACCTGAGGAGTTTTGGTGGGCCCCACAGTCTTAACAAAATTAGCAGCTGGCTGTGGCAAAAAAAAGGCCACAGCAGAGGTAGGAGCTGAACCGTTTGTTTCTCTGTGTTTCGTCCTGAGGTATTTCCCTAACACAGTGACACTGTAACACCACTGTTATACATTGTCTGCGGATAATTTCTTAGCTAATGAAGGCAAATTTCCATTAGAACAATAGATTACACTGTTTCTCAGAAATGTTCTCCATTTGCTATTCTCTCACATTAGAACTCAGTATTTTATTTACTTCCCCTCCAAAATCAAGAGCTAGGGATAACTTTCAGCCATAAATTTGGTCATTTTTGAATGATTTTTGCAAAGATCAGATGCACGTGGCTTCAGCTAGGAGTTTCTCATTTTCACCATCTCTGAAAATCAGATCACAAAACCAAATTCAGGTGTCTAGAATTATTCATTTAAATCCACATTCATCTAGCCACCTAAAGAGAACTGACTTGAATGCCAGTATCTATTTAAGTTGCTGAGAGCTTTAGATATTCAGAACCAGGGAAATCAGACCATGAGAAACGAAGCTAATATATAGATTTATGTAATTGTCTATAAGTGCTTCAAAATACTAGACTTTGCCTCTGTATCCTGTTTTTATCCTAGGATTCCTCATCTCACCTATACTAATCTGAGTTTCATACACAGGGCCAACTTTAGGATAGCATGGTCCACAACAGAATGTCAGTGCTTTCTTTTGAGCTGCACTGCTTGCTCAGGACTGCAATATTGTTTAGTATTCCCCAAAATTCATGGATTCCAGTGCTTCCTTCTATGCAAAATCTTATATATGAATATGTTTTATATATTGGATAAGTATTCCTTCACTGTTCAGGATTACCCTGTCTCCATTCCATGTCCCCTCTGACACATTCACCAAGCAACAGGCAGTGACATGGGAAGCCTGTGCTCAGTGGCCAGCAGGCTGCTGTCAGGCTGAATAAATCTGTTTGCTTTTCCATCTGCAGAGGCACTCATTTGGCCTTATCTCCTCTATCCAGATGCTGATTTTCCCCAGCTTTGTAGGAAGCTGATAATTTCAGAGCCTTTTACCTTCTGTCAAATTTAGTTGAAATTGGCCTGTGGACTCAAAAGTTATTAGGAGGAAAACCAACATAAAATGCAATCACATTTGCTTCATTTTTTGCTAATTCATTTCTGTAGGAAACGCAGGCAGCCAGGGAATGGACTCCGAGTGTTGCCTTCTGTATTTATTTTCACAATGAAAATACCAGCATCAGCCATGAGACACGCTCACGAAGGTGAGAGTCCTGATGAACAACAGCGGAACAGGTAATGTTGCCTACGTTCAGTTGGCCACCACTGCTAAACTTGAAGACCCAAGAACAGGATGTATTTGTAATTTGGTGTGCAGGAAGCAATGAACAAGCAAAAGACTTGTGCTCTGAGAATCAATGAATACCAACCTATTCATAGCTGTCTGGTCTTCACAGCTTCTCATCTCCCTCCTCTGCCTTTAGGGTCCAGTTGTTCAACTCTTCCTCCTGTATTATGCAAAAAATCTCCCTAAAGCCAAAGTGATTAATGTTGGGAGCAGAGATTACTCCTTTAATTCCAAAATATCAGCATGGCTGTAAGTGCAGAACAAGGCCAAGGAGAGGGCAAAGGGGAGTTGTACTTTGCCACCCGTGTTAGTCTTGATCCAGTCATTGAAATGGAAAGCCACCAGCTGTGGTAAGAAATTTAAGGAGTACACAAGATGTAACTGAGCACAGGAGAAAGAGTGCCCTGAAAGGCTTCTTCTTTCCCTGTGTCAGCAGTGAAATAGGGATGTGAGAGCAGCAAACAAATTTACATTCTTCTCCCTAACACATTTGGGGAATAGGCGTTACTTTTCTAAGGGAAGGAAGAAAACTTCAAGTAAATAATGTCAGTTTTTATTTACTTGAGATTTGAATCTCTATCAATTATTTAATATTTGCAAGGCAACCTTATGTAATTAATCTACCACAGAAGACTGTTTACTCTTTACCAGTAACATTAAACTCTCAGTGACAGATACCCAAGCCCTTGGAGATCCAGCCAGCTAAAGGGTTTGGAAATCTTGATTTATTTTTACATGCTGCAAACAAATCTATTTAATTAGAAAAACATGTCTGAAATTTTAGTCAACATGAAATCAACTCTTTCTTTTTTTAAATAAATGATTCAAAAAATGCTTGGGAAAACATATAGCACTTTGAGTAAAGTTAGGGTGAACTATACTATCTGTATTGCCACAATACTGATAGCCGCTAGTGGTGTGTGATAGGAACCCCATGTGCTAGCTGGTGTATGACTAAAAAGACAAATGTGTGAATAAAAAGACAGCCCTTGAGCCAAAGCACTCAAAACGCCTCCAGAAGCCTCCAGCTGCCTATGGACAGGCAAACAGCACAGTACAGCGAATTGTTAGGACAACGGCAAGTACCGTGCTGTACAGTGTGCCAGAGGGACATATCAGCTCACTGCGGGGAAGCCCCAAATTCCCATGCTCATGGGACCCCCTTGTGCTTGCAGCACTGTAGATCCCCTAGAGCCCACCCACATATTCCTCTGCTGAGCATTTGCAGATAAACTGTAATAATTGTTACTTTCCTACAGTAAATGCCCAGACTTCAGGTGTGTTCATTGATTCATGGTCTATGTGATTTCTCTAGAGCAACTAGTTATATCGTCTATGTGATTTCTCTAGAGCAACTAGTTATATCAATGCCCAGGTTTTTGGGGATGCGAGATCTCAGACATGCTAACTGGATCTTCCAATTGTACATGAAAATTCCCCTGCTATGACATGCACCAAATTAGAGATAATGAAATCCCCCACTCAGTTGCCAGTGTTATACACTAAGAAGTTTTACATTTCTTTAATTAGCATATCCACAAAATGCAACCGCAATGGTCATACTGTGACACTGTTCAGCTCTGCATCTGTATTTTGATTTGCACTCAGCTTCTTTCTTATGACACATCTAAATTACATTTTATTCCATAAGAAATTATACCTTTCAATTTTTAAATATATGTGGGTCTGTGATAGGAGGCACTTTTTTTCTTTCTGCTCTGACTATCCTTTATTTAACTTGACCACTACAGCTAGTTCCCCGACTATCATCTTGACTTCCAAACTTTTGGGTTGGTTCCTAAGATAGCAGTCAACTTTCTGAATGTTAAATGCTCTTTTTCATTTTCTTCCTAACTTTTCTCCTTTGAGATAGATAGAATAATAGATGAACAGACAGAAAAACCTTTTTTGCATGGAAAGGTAATTCTGTACAATTGTTGAAGTAGACACTAATTTGCTTTTCTCAGTATGCAGGTTTTTTTCCAATATTAAAGCCTATTAAATGCAAGTGGAAGGAAGCTGACCTTCCTCACAACAAGGTATTCAACTGCAAGTGAAGTTAGACCTCTATTTTGAGGTCTCTCTGACTTTTTTGCCTCGGTCTTCACCGGCAAGTGCTTGAGCCTCACCGCCCAAGCCACAGAAGGCAAAGGCGGGGACTGGGAGAATGAATAACCGCCCACTGTGGGAGAACATCAAGTTCGAGACCATCTAAGGCACCTGAAGGTGCACAAGTCCATGGGACCCAATGAGACCCATCCGCGGGTCCTGAAGGAATTGGCGGATGAAGTTGCTAAGCCACTATCCATCGTATTTGAGAAGTCGTGGCAGTCCGGAGAAGTTACCACTAACTGGAAAAGGGGAAACATAACCATAACACAAAAGGGAAAAAAGGAAGAGCCGGGGAACTACAGGCCAGTCAGTCTCACCTCTGTGCCTGGGAAGATCATGGAACAGATCCTCCTGGAAGCTCTGCTAAGGCACATGGAGGACAGGGAGGTGATTCGAGACAGCCAGCATGGCTTCACCAAGGGCAAGTCCTGCCTGACTA
>NW_008824983.1:2576694-2592043 GCF_000699105.1 Pygoscelis adeliae | reverse complement strand
AAGGGGGCTTATAAAAAAGATGGCGGCAAACTTTTTAGCAGGGCCTGTTGCGACAGGACAAGGGGGAATGGCTTTAAACTAAAGGGAGGTAGATTTAGACTAGATATAAGGAAGAAATTTTTTACGCTGAGGGTGGTGAAGCATGGGAACAGGTGGCCCTGAGAGGTGGTAGATGCCCCATCCCTGGCAACATTCAAGGTCAGGTTGGACGGGGCTCTGAGCAACCTGATCTAGTTGAAGATGTCCCTGCCCACGGCAGGGGGGTTGGACTAGATGACCTTTAGAGGTCCCTTCCAACCCAAACTATTCTATGATTCTATGATTCTGTGATTCTATTTTTCAGCTGAACATATTTAATAAAGTTATGGAGAACATAATTGTTCATTTTAAAATTACTTAGTGTTTGCAGATATTGCTGCTCACAGGAAGAACCTAATTTCTCATCTACAACCAGGTGCATGTTACAAAGCCCAGTGTGCCACATGCTGTTTAATACCTTGACAATTACAAATGAGATTAGCCCTGTCACAAAGGCAACTGCCTACAGGTTTGTGTGATCTGAATTTTCTAAATGAAAGTAGTATTTTTATGCCTTTATTAATAATAAAGGCGTGAATCCTGCTTATGTGGGCACTTCTGTTGACTTGAAGGTGGAATGCAAAGAAGTTAGGAACAGGTCCAAGAAATTAATGAGTTAAGATGTGCAAGCAAATTTCCTGACACCATTTTATTAACACTGAAAATAATTATTCAGCCAGACTATAGAAGGGGTAAAGGTTTTAAGGTTCCCAAAATCTAGAATATAATCTAGATAGGTCTGCTTCTGACAATAGACACAGAAGTTCCTTTCACATTTAAGAGTACATTTCTCTACGAATTTCAAAGGACACAGAATCCTTGGTCCAGTGAAAGCCTTAAGCATGTGCTTAACTTTTAGACATATGAATGGTTCCATTCACTTTAATAGGCTTGGATAGGGCAAATCACAGTCTTAAAGATAAACATGTATTTATGTGCTTTCTGGACTTGGATTTTAAATGGCATTTCTATTTATCCAATACTTAAATTTCCACTTCCCTTTTTCCTACGTCCCTTTATAGCACAGGCATAAGGGACAGAGTTATGGCTGACTTAACAGGAGCCCTTAACTCTGCATTCCATGACATCTGTGAATTTTTAAATCACAGACCTTAATCAATATAAAGAGTTAATTTTTCCACTGAGTATACAACAGCTGGATGTTATATACCATGATTTATTTACTCACTGAAGAAGATAACTTTTGTATGTTCCTTGAGTTTTTACTTCTTGCAAGAATTCAGGTCATTTTGCTATCAGTGGAAACACACTGTGATGCACCACGACCCAGCATCACCCATAGGGAAATCAGGTGCCCCCAGAATCCCCGCACTGCCGTCCCAGCTCGCATCTCCAAATCACAGTGGAAGGCACACAGGGGTAGGGTTATTTTTCCCCAGTTAAAAGAGTTGTTTCTCTCTGCTTTCAAGCATGATATGAAATTATTAACATTCAGATGACTGTGGAGACCAGAATCCAAAGCCAATTAGAGAAGGATGATGTAAGGCTGCCAATTTACAATCACTACAACACCTGCGACGTTTATAAATATTACCTCACAAAATTCCTGTGTCCTTAGATAAATCCTTAGATTTCACTCTCGTAAAATGGATCACATATGTTCCCTGCTTCTGTGACTTGACAAACATCTTTATATAAAGCAAGCCACTTTAAAATAGTTTGGTATTTAAAACATTTGACAAGCAGGACCGTTCCTAACATTTTACTGCTGTAATTAAGAATCAGGAGAAGCTACCAAACTTATGGTTAACAAAAAGGGTCTGCCTAAGCACCAGGAAATATGTGACAACCCAGCATAGAGAGATGAAATCCTACAATATAAAGGACTGGGATTTAAGCGATGCATAAATGTATCAATACCATCTCTATATTAAAACAGAATTGTTACCCTTAGCATTGGTTTAGATTAATAATATCTACAATATTAACAGTGTTCTTGGTCTTTATTAATGGTAATAATAATTATAGATGGTTTCCTCATGGTATGAGATGGGTTCACCAAATCAGGCTGTTGCAACCTATTAGTTCCTTCAGCCCACGAGCTTTGGTTTCAAAATATTTCCAACATTTATTCACTGGAAGACTGTTAACTGAAATTACTGTTTCTACAAACAGGATGTGAAATAGCTTTGCAGAAGCAGACAATGGTGTTCAGCCTGTTCTTTCAGCCCTGCATGGGTGGAGGAATATTGAGGAAACCATGCAAAACCTCAAGCTGCCCACGGTGTTTTCTTGTACAACAGCTACGGCAGCTTACAAAGGCACCCCCTCTCAGGTTTTTGTCCCATTGTTCAACTGACAGATGGCAAACTGACCCCAGGAAAGTGCCCTGGACCATTTCCTTCCTAAATATAGGAGGTGAACTTAAATATGAAGATGGTGGCAACTAATAGCTGAGAGACAAAAAATTCATACAATGTTATGATTGTTTCACAAATGGGCACCAGTGGTGGTAACGCTATTTTAAAATCTTCATCTCATTGCAGGCCACTTCCCCACAACTGTAACAATATAAGGATTATTAATCACACTGGACCTATTTCTTCAATTACATGGACAGCCGCACAGTAAGATGCAAATGCAGGTCATGATGCTATCAAGCCCAGCTCTGGTTGTTAATAATAACATAGATATCCCTGATTTGTCCTGTGTTAATTACTGAATGAGAAATCAATGACATGCAGATTGCATGATGGGGCTAAACTCAGAGATGACTTATTTATTCTTTGAATTTTTTTTTTTTGTAATATTAAAAACCAAGTGAGAGTAAAAGCGACTATCAAACTCAGTTAAATTCCACTGCTTATTTCAGTGGGAGAACATTTACATGAAACAATGACCTTGCCTCTGACTTTAGTTGCACCAGCATAAACCCTGAAAGTGCACCATGTGAGCCCAAAGGAACTAATCAAAATTCACACTAATACAAAGTAGAACTTGAACCTGTCCAATCATCTTCAAAAGTAATTGCATCTCTCTCCCTCTTTCCCAGTCACTCTTCTTCTGTCTCTTTTGTCTGCAATCTCTACCTGAAATGTCTTTCTTGTCCTTCTCACGTATCTACCTCCACTTGGGATGAAAAAAATAGGTATGAGTAATCATACCATCTCATAATATGATATATTGACAAGTTATTTCCTCCTGCCATACTTGGGTAAAAAGTATGCTTGAGTCACATGCCAGTCCCAGTTTATCTTTCTGGATTCAATTTCAGATGAAACACTTATCATTTTGATGTTTCCACAAAATATTTATGTCAAAAAGAAAAGTCTCATCTGATTGCCTATGGACTCAACTAAGATGCATAGCCATGCCACATGGTCCAGTCAGAAGACAGAAGGATTTTCATAAATATCCTAAATTCATAGAAATCCTAAATGTAACCAATTCCTATTTCTGAGGTCAATTTCCATGTTTAAGCCTTTGAGGACCTCCTCTTCTAAAGCTGCTATTTTTCCTTCATCAGGAAAAGACTGTCTCCAGTTACCTCTTTGTGATCTAAAACTCTCACGTGGGAGGGCTTAGGAACAGGTGATTCTTAATAATGAAATATTTTAATAGACAAGTGTTCTTTAAGTTGTAATATCATCCAGAATACCTTGGTTCTTATCCCAAAATAGCAACGTGGAGATGAAAGACTTCTTAGACATCAAATAACCCCCAAAGAGTAAGTGACTTTCTTTTTTGTGATGAAATACTATGAAGTGGGAATGGCAGTGTGATACCCTTGGAGGAAGGCAGAGTCAAGCCAAAAGGACAAAAAGTCAATAAATTACAGAAGCAAACTGAAAATACAGACACAAGGATTTCAGCTGTATAAATCACGGTGGTTCCAATAGCACTATGCTGATTTATTCTT
Organism: Pygoscelis adeliae; assembly: GCF_000699105.1. NCBI lineage: Eukaryota > Metazoa > Chordata > Aves > Sphenisciformes > Spheniscidae > Pygoscelis > Pygoscelis adeliae. Next base: position 2,588,085 of record NW_008824983.1, on the reverse strand, counting down.
TCTGTGAGCCTCGCCAGTTAAGCTGTGCTGGCTCACTCACAGAATATACAAAGAAAATTAAAATACAGTGAGGTTAATAGCCAGCACTCTGTCCCTCCCCACAGTGTGCCCTGGTATCGGTTACCAAATCTGCAACCTCGTCCTGGGGTATGAAAGGAGAAGAATGGTGTCAGTCCTCAAGAGGCGGGAGCTGCAGCTGTGACGGGAATGAAATAAGGAGTGCTGGTGTGACAAGGCTTGCCTTCTCCCCATCTCCTCTCATCTCTGGCATTCGCAGGCAGAGTCAGCGTCAGATTTATGGGGACCTCAGGCAGAGGTTAAGGTATGGGCCCTTCTCCCTTCCCACGTATTAGATGACTTTCAGCACTACCCAATTTAGTGTGGTATGACCCTCTGCCCATGTCCTGGCCCTTGGGCAATTATTCTGGGTATTCACCCCTAAAGATAGCTCTCTCCACAGGTCTACAGCAGAAATTCACCTGTTCCAATCCAAATGCCTGCTGATATTTGGCTTTATTTCTTGCATTATCAGATGTCTCCTTGTCTTCTTCAATACCTCCAACTATTTTGCTGGTTCTCTCCTGTTTCACTCCTGGGGATGCAGTAATACCAAGGTTTAAAATCAGAAATAGCAGAGATCAAAAAAGCCCTCAGATCATCTCACCACCCTCCTGATTTTTCCCCAGGGTACCTTCCCCGAATTTGTTCAGTCCTGTTCCCTATGACTTTACTAATAGGGCTTTCAGCGGCTTCCTTCAGTAGACAGCTCCACGGTGTTATATTTCTGAAACTTGACAATAGCTATTATTGTGCCTAAAGGGGGAAAATTAGGATTTTTGCTTTTCAGTAATTTTCTCCTCCATTACTAGAAACTCTAGCCCGAAATTTCAGTTGACCCTCTAGGTCACTATTAATCAACCTTATGTATCAGTTGAAACTCCAAGACATGCTCTTCATCTTTCTAGTCTAGTGTTTTGAAGTTCAGAAGTGGGGGTTTTTTAACATAAACATAGTAAATACAGCACAGGGGAACATGATATAAGGATATCATATTCTTGACTAGTACCACTGGTCACTGTCAAACACTGTCAAAGAATTACCCGAGCCTGAGCTTAGAAGCCAGGGATCCAAGACACTTCTTGGGAATTAATAAGAAATCATGTAGCAATATTCCAACAAAAACCAAATAGGTACATAACAAATGAGGCCAAATTCTGCACTCTCTTATTCCCTTTACAAGTTCTTTGGGCAGGAAGTGCGCTTTTCCACCTAGCACAGAAATCTCATCTCCATTTAAGTTTACTAAGTGCTACACAGTTCAAAACATATAACTGCTATTAAGTAGGATCCATTTAAGTTTTGCCTGAGTAGAATATAGATGAAGGTAGCATCTCTTCCCTCTGATCTTGCCACAGTGCCATGCCTTCCAATGGGAAATCCTGTTTTGAGTTGTCCCCCAGATTCCCTTCCTAACTGTGCTATCTGAAGAGCTTTGTTCACCCCAAGCCTTCAAATATTTCACTTGCATTCTTATACCACATTTCAAGTGTGTGTCATAAGGGTAATGTTAAGGGGCTGAGGATTTCCCTCAGCCCATGACCCACCGGGCTAATTACTAGCCCATTGCAGGACAGGAGTTCATAAACAGTGCTTGAAATGGCCATTGTTATAATAAACAGCATAAAGTCTATGTACCCCGTGCCCTCTCCTCCCACCCTGCCAGACTTTTCAGAGTATTCTCCCAGAGCCCTGCACAGAGGCATATACATCTCTTGAATGGGGATGGGTAACATTGAAGATTATGTCATTTCTTCTGCAGAAGAAACATATTTCTAATGGCTGTATCTATAAAACAAGGAGCCCCCAGGACTAACATGGAGTGGCTTCAACGTGTGTTAACAGTATTATTCACAGTTCTCACACCTTAGCCCTCAGCTTTGTAGTGACAGAGCAGGCTGCCCTATTCTTGTTTACACTGCTATAAATCTGATGACCAACTTTTTGCATGTTCTGAATACATTTCATCAACGATCAACACTGTGGCAGGAGTGAAGAAAAAAAGCTTTCTCATAGCCCTATCAAATGTCTGAGTTTGAAATATATTCCAAAGGCATGCCTCGAAGCCTCCACTCCAATACCTGGGCAAAGACATGGAAACCTGAAAATAATATATGATCAGATGAGGGGTGCACATCTGGCCAGAGATTCAGGGGGTGATAATTTTCACTGACGCATGAGTTTTGGCTCTTACCGCAGGCAACTGATCTCCTATCAGCTAACCATGAAAATTGGTCACATATGTCTTCTAAACTCTTCCACTCCTGCAATTTGACAGGGTCCTGCACACAACATCTCCCCTGACCCTTTTTAGCTTGCCTCATGAATATTTTATCCAAATGATAGAGGGTGACCAAACAATTTAGGGCAGTTTAGGATAGGGTTTGGTGGAAAACAGAGAATGTAATGTAATCATATTAAGAAACGGGGAGTTTTAATGAGAAGATGAGAGGAGAGATTTCTTTGCAGGCCTTATGAAAACTAGGTTGCACTTAAAACTGAGATGATGTTCAAACTGTAGGGAACAAACCTGTTTGGGGCATAATTGTCATTCTTGTCTCCAATCTGTAAAATTTTGTAGTGTGTCACAAAGGCAACCAAAACAGTACAGATTGGGCAACCAGCACTGTAGAGAGCTTAGTCCTTCTGGGGAGGTGGTATAAGCCTTCTCATAAAGGCCAAACCAAAGACAGACCTGAGGTCAAGAGGAACTGAAGGTCAGTTTGGATGGAGCTTGGAGCAACCTGAACAGTGGAAGATGTCCCTGCCCATGGCAGGGGGTGGTTAGACTAGATGATCTTTAAAGGTCCCTTCCAACCAAAACCATTCTATGATTGTATGAAGACATTATATCTTTCTTAGATGACAGTTGGCATTTTTCAGGAGCTAGGTTGGCCCAAACACAGCAAGCAATTTATTAGCAGCTGTGTGCTGCTGTGTTGTTCATATTATTATTATTCACTGTAATAATTCTGTTAGCAAAGCTGCAGAAAAGTATATTAACTCAAGAATGTTCCTGCACAAAAAAAAAAAAAAAAAGACAGGAAGACCCTAAAAAAGCATCTTTTTATCAGCACAAGAAGAAATTAAAAAAAAAACCCAAACACACAAAAAAATAGAAAGCTATTGTATTTTCTGCAGGAGCCAAGAAAGATGACCTGAGCACAGTGAGCAGAGCCTGGCTAGGCTGAGCCCACAGGAGGAGCCTGGGAAAGTTTCTTTCCTTGGTGGCGTCCTGGCTGAAGAAGGGCCATGCACTGTTCCCGCCAACCTCAAACTACCGTCACTACTACCACAGCCCATCTTTCCTTTTAACAGAGAAGGGTCATGTGCAGAAAGAGACCACTGCCCACTCTTGAGACTGGGATCTATATGATTAGATAGTCTCTCTCCTGGCGTGATAAATCATGTTCTCCTCTGCTGTTCACTATTACTGAATACTTCCAGTGTTCAATATTTCAAGTACTTCTGTTGGTCAAAGCCCATACTGATTTTCTGGAAGTAGTTTCATTTGCATTATACTTGCACAAAAACATGATTTATTTTAAATGTCAGGAGTAAATTATAGTTTTACAGATTTTGTAGATTTTTCTTCCTGACAAAATAAATTATTCTTCCCCCAGAATTACCAGGTTTCCTTAGGTCTTGGTTTTCCTCCTCTTTATTTAGAAAGCCACACATATGAGTACACTAAATATTTATGAATATAATTTATGAGCCCAGTTGTCTGTTTCTTGCCAAAAGTAAGAATTTGGCCTGTGTGTGGCCTGAAAAATCCTAACTATGACCAGACTGAAACCAGGAGGTGATGGCAACTTCACATTCATTGGGAAAAACGACCAAAAATTCCATATATGACATAGAAAATATGTCCTAAATAATAAGGAAACATACATCATCTCTAAGCTAACCAGGCTGTTAATTCAAAATAAAAGGCGATAAGGGAAGTTAAGCACAAGACATTTGTCAGCAACATTACAAAGGACATAAAAACTGAAAAAAGTGTATTATTTTCCTGGCTGAACTGATTTATTTTGCTTTGGTGTATTTGCTTAATGGCTTCCTTGTTATCTTTAAACAAGGTGATTTGGGCTTCCACTCAAAAATTAAAGAGAGTCTCTCTATTGAGTGTATGAGAAACTGGATCAGGCCTCGAGACACGACGCAACACACTCAGGTGACCTCCCAAGACTCTTCCAAAACAGCCTCCCATTGCACTCAGGGAGCAAATCCTGCCTCCTCTGACGCCTGGCACAGCCCCTTAAATGTTGCCCAGATTTCTGGAGAACAAAAAGCAGTAAGTCTTTCATCATTGCAGATCATCCCAAATAGTGGTTTTCATTGATTAACATATTCTTCACAAGCAAAAATACTTTTTATCCTAGGAAAATACAGCATAATTGGTAACAAGTCACTAGTATTTGCTCTTCGCAATAGAAAAGGACATCAGATTCATATCCCAGAAATTATAAAAACAGAGCTTTGCACAGGGTCCTTTCTATTGTCTTAGATTTATCAGGTTAGAATTCCTCCCAGCCAACTTTTTGACATGAGTGAAGCTAAGAACTAAAGACATTTTTAAAACCAAGTGAAAACCAAAATAAAATGGTTGGGTTTGAATTTCAAAATAATCGTTCCTTAAAGTTTAACATGGTGAGTGGAGCTGAAGAGACGGTGATAAGGAGTGGGCTTTTTTGAAGCAATTGTTCTCTCATTCCCACTGGACATGGAACAGAAGAAATGCACGCTGGCATCACGCAGTCCCCCACTTCGCATTACTAGCTTCACTCATCTCTTGAATTGGGGAGTTTCTGCTTTCTTGCCTCTAGTGTACAATTTACAATGTAGCTCAAATATTTATAACTAGGTTGCTTTTCATGTTCCCCTAGGTGCTGCGTATTAGCCTGTTTTATGAGATTTTGGTAAAGAGCAGCATATCCTATAAATTCAAAGTTTGAAATCCACTGGGACTTATCACGTGTCAGTTTGAGGATTCAGAAACTTTTCTAGATAGCAAAATTCTCTGCCACCACATATTGTACCCTGTATGAAGGGAACTTTCCTGTTTACACACTGGTTAAAGAAAATTACTGATCATAGACCTGCAGCTAATCTTGTGTTCTGTAGAAATGCAAACAATTTTCTGAATAAGGCATGAGTCTGAAAGCTCCCACAGTAAAGAAAGAGGTCGCTAGGCATTGAGTACTTGTCCATATGAACAAGGAACACCTTCAGGTCTGTCTCTGACACTGTATGGATCTGTGGCTACTGTAAATGGATAACCTTCACAGGCCATTAGTTTTGTTTTTGTTAACCCACAAAACTAAACCCATGGGCACATTTAGAAGGTTTGTTTCAGTCTGATCTTCCAATGACCCCTCATTCTGCCTACGGGAGTCCAAATATTTTCAGGGTGGATACCTAATCAATTAGTTATTTTATATGCAATTTATCTTAATGGAAATTCAATCAAACATCACAACCTTCTTGAGCACCACTCTTTACCATTGTGCCAGCCTTTGGAGATGTCTTGAGGTAGAGGGTCCTTAATGAGTTTTATAAAGCACTCATATGCAGTGCCTGCCACTATAAGCCAAAAAGAGCTCCTTAATTAGTTCTGTAAGAAAGAAGCTAATGCAGCACCGTCTGTACAGGTTTTCAGATCAGGCACCTCCCTCCTTGTTTTTTACAGGTTGAGAAATGCCAATTCAGCTGGCCTATCATGCCATCCTAATTTCTCAGTCATTTAACAGTGCTCAGAGTTGATGGGGATGGTTGTTGTTGGTTTAGTCTAGATATTAACTTATTTTTAAATCTACTCCAAGCTTTCACTTGTAAAAGACCTAGTAAGTCTATCATCTCTGAGTAGTCCAAACCTTTGCTATAGGGAAAGCAATGCTCTAGGGAAATGCCTGAAAAAGAATTTGCAGATTTAGCTGAAAAGTCTCAGGTAAAAAAATAGAGAAGCTCCAACATAAACAACTTTACATTTGCAGCTATTTGCTTCTGACGTTTTCCCTTCCTACAGCCAGTCTCAATTAAATTCTTAGCTTTGTTTGGCTTCTAAGCAGACCATATAAGCATTCATTACAAAATATCACAAAGTTCATAGATAACTGTCATCTCACATATTTGATGTGGTATTTCTGTGGCGTGTGCTGCATTGTCATTTACGTGCAGGCAGCAGCAAAAGGGTGCTGTGGAGCTTTGTTGCCCTCTGGAACAGCAAAGGCAAGAAAAAGGAAAGCAAAATGTTCCTGGGTGCTTAGGGCATGAGCACCTCTTACTGTATTCCCCCATCCCTGCTGCTCCTTTAGAGCCAGCTACGCTAGGGACCTGGGGCAGGCAGGTCTCCCCAGCTGAGCAGAGCAGTCTGTGCCAGTCTTCCAGACCACACCTATGCTTGCCTAGAAGTCAAAAAATGCCAACATCAACCCAAGCTGCAAAGCTATCTGGTGGGGAGGAGAGTTGGCACAGATCTCCTTCATACAGGCAGGCTGGGACCCTGCAGGACCAGCGCCTTCATCTCCTGAGCTCAGCGTGTCAGCCTTGAGCCTGAAGGACAAACTGCAATATGAGCAGAGGACACGGGTCATGAGTTTATACCTGCTCAAACCCACTTGCGCATCTGTGCTTCGCCCTGCTCCGCAGCTCAATGCAAAGCCTGGGGAGATCCCTCAGCTCTGAAATACTAGCAAGAGCCACAAGCCACCCTCTGTACAGTTTTGTATCACTTTTGACCCAAAGGTCTTAAACCAATTTGCTGGCATTAATTAAGCCTCATAAACTCCTCTGGGAGTTAAATAAATGTTGTTACACACACTTTATACCAGCTTACCTTAAGAAAGTTTTTCTAAGTGCTCATTCCTGACCTATGCAAGAGCAGCAGTTGCTATGAATATGCTGACATCCTGAAATGTCGCTTCTTGCAGGTAAGCCTCAGGTTAGTTTTCCACTAAAGTAACATATAGAAAAACATATACTTAACCATGCACAGTGTGATTTAAATATGTTGCATACTCAAGGGCATATGTGAAATAAGACATGTCAAACAGAGTGTTTCAGGCTTTGTAAGACAGCCAATACACTTGCAAGTAAGGTAGACTTGGGACATGATTATAACATTCATTTTAAATATCATGAAAACTGATCAATCCTGGTTTAGATTTTAGACACTAGGAATGCTGGACATTTTGTTAGCCTTTTAACTGACAGTTATATGAAGGGTACTTTGATTTTCCCACAAAATCCCTTTAAAGCAGTCCATGCCCAGTCAGTTGAGCTGATGCTGTGCATTGTTATGGAGATGATCTAAGTTTAACTCCTGGATTAATCTGCCACTCTTCAGAGATGGGGCTGTTGAAGTCCCTTTACTTATTCCTGTAAAACACAGGTGATATTTCTGGCATTGCTGCAAGACAATCTGTCCTTGAACACCACAAGATTTGCTGAGGTTTCAGTTCTGACTACGATGAAACTCATAATTTTGTCATTGGCTTTACTAGGACCAGGATTTCCCCTAGATCGAAGGTATTCCATTGGCAGTGGACCCTTGGGCATAGATGGACCACTTCTAAGGCAGCATACAAAAAGCCAGTCTGTCATGCATAGGCTTTAATTCTCTCTGCAGACACCCTGGAAAACCATTACAGATCCATATTCAGAAAAATGTTGAAAGCCATTTTCCTTAGCCACTGAGAAAGCTAGGTTCAATAAAAAGATGAACTTATGTCAGCACTGCTCAGTTAGGGGCTATATTGAGGTCTCTCGACAACATTAAAGGCCAGTTTCTTATATATGTCCGAACTGTGGTCCAATTTGTGGGTGTCCCAACTTGATGGACACTTTGCCTTTATTTTAACAGCACATACGTCACGTGCGCATTGAACAGCCTAGTCTAGAGGGCAGGAATGGACTTCACAGCATCATCCTGGCCCCAATTTCCACTCCGCTTATGCTCAAGCTACAGTCTCTCTTACTTTCTTTTTCTGCATTTGCCTTAACCTTAAAATGTCACAAGCCCTCTGCACAGCTGTGGGTGCTTAGGGATTTTGTCAGGGCTAAGATATGCAGGAAATCTCCTACAACAGAATTAATAAGGTTTGAGTGTAAAGTTGCCGACTATCCAGGTTTAGCTCCAAAAAGCCAGAGTTTTGGGTTATTTTAGGCTTCAGGAACCTTGCAACACCAGAACTGCAGGCATAAGGCAGAAAAACACAAGTCCTAAAAAGAGAGAGGAACCCACAGAGCCCTTTTACAAGTGCTCCTGCCGCAATAGCTAAGGCCCCTAGATACAGCCATCTGCCTCTTTTTTCCTTTCCCCTTTGCTACATTTCCTTTCCCAGATGTTTTTCATCATCTAAGGTAGCAATTCAGGCATTCGTGTAACTGATCCTAAGGAGCGTGCTGCATGTGATTAGCATCAAGTCACCAAAGAACAAAGAAATGCAATTAATCCCTGTTTAAATAAAAAACAGATTAGATCAGATTAAACATATTAGCAATGGGCAAACCTCAGATGGTTTGGAGACCAGACTTGGGCTGGAAAAGTGTTTGGGAGTGCCAGTATAACCCAGATCCTATCCAAACTTTCTGATGTTTCCATCCAAGAAGGCTGGAAAGCGCAAGGAAAGCTCTCCTGTATGATCCTTTGCACTTCCTGCTCTCCAATTCAGTCGGAAAAAAACCAGACACTCTCATGGTATGTTGACTTCTGGCACCAACACCTGTGATCCTGCTCAGAACAAGAAAATATTGAGGGCAGAGTTGCCTACTTGCTAAGTAGAGGTTTAGTTAAAAGGACTTGCTATAGTTAAACAGATTTCAGGGTTGATTTTTTTGTTTGTTTTTGTTATGGGTTGAATTAATTTCTAGGTTTTATGGTAGAAACAATGACCACCATTCTGTTATCCCATTGACATTCATGATGTTGCATGTGCACCAAATAGAGCATTTTGAACAACCCATCTTCACAAAAATAAGTCCCATTTGTTGATGGGGGTTAGGTTGTCAGTATTCTGATTTCAACAACATTTTTGTCAACATCTGAAACAGAAACATTTTGACCAACCCAAAAAAGTGATTGCAAATAGTAGTGAAAGACTTTTCCCTAGCAGCTTGCAGATCTGGCCTGGTCTGTCACCAGGAGTGGGCTTCAGCTCATTTCTGAGGGTCTGGGTATTTAAATATATGAATTCCACATACACCAATATCTGAGTTTCAATATACAGATTTTGTGTGCAGGTATTTGTTCCTCAGTTGCAGATTTATCAGGGTTTTACACGTCATTAGTCCCGGAGACAGTCAGACACACAGCTGACAGCTCAGTTGGCTCACACCAGTTTTTTCCTGCAAGCTTCCTTACTTCTCTCCCACTTGTGGGTTGAGCCTCCTAATGCGGGCACAAGCATCCTGTCTGCAGAGGTGGATACATGTATTTCTTCCTGCCCAGGTTGAGAGATCCCTATGAAACCCCAGAGCTACTCTAGTGCATCAACATTTGCCTTAACCCTCAAATGTCACAAGCACTCTGCACAGCTACAGGGCGCTTAGGGGTCTTGTCAGTGCCAAGACATACAGCCACAACATTGCAGGATCTGCACCAGTATTTTTAAAGTGGGCCTGGGACCTAAGCTTTTAAGCAACAAATCCTAAGACTTCTTAGTTCATCAGAACCAATGTTCTTTATCCTTGTTCACAAATTTCTACTATTTCTACATGTATAATAGAGTTCCAGAATGAACTTTATACCAATCAGAAAAAAAAATTATTCATTAAAAAAACTAATTTAAAAAGTCTTTCTGGGAAGATGGGACAGATAGGTGGATGGCTGGACAGACGCTTAGCACATTTCTTTGAAGAACTATATTTAGTGCGGTTCGTCCCTGAAACGAGCATCTCCTAAAGTTTTCTTTTACATTCAGTCCAATGAAAACAAAAAGTGGGGAACAAAAACACTGTCTCTGGAAAGAAAAAAAATCCCTCAATGCCAGAATCATGAACTGGATTCAGAAATTTCCATATAAGAATGGTCACTCCAGAAAACATATTTATAGTGAAATGACAAGCAGAGACTATTGGGGATTAGAAGCATATACATGCATCAGAAAGTCATCATTTCCCACATCCGTGGTTATTTTCACAGTCTTTAGTTTGAAGAAGTGGGATCAGAGGCAGTCTGGGCCTCTCCTGTTGGACTGGTCCAGCTAACCTCTGGAAAGTAGCCATTCAATACACACCGTAATTTGCTCTCAGACTGGACTAGAGTCGCCACTAAATCAGACATATGGGGCCAGATCCTCAGCTGGTATGAAGTAAAGTAGCTCCACAGAAGTGAACTTACGGCAGCTGAAGAACTGACCTACGGTGTTAAGTACACTGGTAAAGTTTCAGCCGTCAGGCAAAAGTGATTTCTCACCTGTTTCCCAAACATTTATTATTCATGGCTGGATTTCACCTCCTTTCCTCACAGTGACTAGCACCCTCCTCAAGAAAGAGCCCTACTGAGATCTCTGGTATATGTGGAAAATAAAAAAAGGGCTCAACATGAGGGGAGCAGGATCTTCACTGCTGAAAACGTGAATGCCTCAGAGCCCTCAAATCCTAGCCCTTTCATAAACTAAACAAAAATCCCTCTCTCACCTAAAACCTACCCTCAGAAACTTTTAAAAATATGGTTTGTCAAACATTTTGGATTTTATTTCTAATGAAATGCTAATAAAAATGTGGAATGGTAATTTATTTTGTGGTGCTGCATGCAAAGAGTGAGAATACTTGGTAGCTGTGTGTTCAAGATGAATTGCTGGGAAATGCCTTTAAAATCTGTCCTGTCCTTTACCTGTTTAGATTTATACCACCTCAGATGTTAACAGCCCTTAGGTGACTTATTAATGCCAAATGTAAATACAAAAACAAGAAGAAAATGTTCCTCATGCCTTCATACTTACCTTTCCTGCCAGAAGGCCACTTCTGTCACTCAGAGCTCAGACTGTTCTCCTTTTAATTTGGCACCAATTCCATGACTGCTGTTAACAGTGTTATTGGTGTTTGAGGTAAGCCAGACACCATACTTTTCTAACCAATTGTGGTGGTTTTGGCTGGGATAGAGTTAATTTTCTTCATAGTAGCTAGTGTGGGGCTCTGTTTTGGATTTCTGCTGGAAACAGTGTTGATAATACAGGGATGTTTTAGTCACTGCTGAGCAGGGCTTACACTAAGTCAAGGAGTTTTCTGCTTCTCACCCCACCCCACCAGCGAGTAGGATGGGGGTGCACAAGAAGTTGGGAGGGGACACAGCCGGGACAGCTGACCCCAACTGACCAAAGGGATATTCCA
>NW_008824983.1:2575629-2576448 GCF_000699105.1 Pygoscelis adeliae | reverse complement strand
TCTTCCGATTCTCTCCCCCATCCCACCAGGGGTAAGTGAGCAAGCGGCTGTGTGGTGTTCAGTTGCCAGCTGGGGTTAAACTATGACAGCAATTTGTCCAATAAAATGGATTATTTTGTTAGCTAATCTGTCACTTCTTGAAAAGAGAAATCTTTAATAGCATTTTTACAAATATTCTTGGTTTATGTCTTATGCTTTCTCATCACCCTGCATCAATACCAAAGCTTCTACAGGAGCTAATTAAATTTTGACACATTCACAGAAAAAGACCATTCAGCATTGAGCAGAATCTTCATTTTGATGCTTTTTTTTTCCTCCAGAGATTAAAAAGAAAGTGACTGTTTCAACTCTGGGTGGATAATTTTTCTTGTCTTACTCCTACAGTCCTTTCCCTCCACAACGCACCAGCCTCTTCTGTGTAAAAATGGAACAAGACACAGTAAAACTACCAAAGCTGGCTTCTCTACAGGCATGCACCCTGTGACCCTGCTCTGCAGTAACTCCAGCTCTTTGGCTTCACCCTCACCACCGTTCCGTCTTCCCTTCCCTTCCAGGGCTTCATGCCATGCAGCAGTACCATCAGCTCCCTCCTCCCTCCCCTTGTTAAAACCTGAGCAAATGGCTGGCTCCGAACGAGGCACGTATGGCTGAGCAGCCCATACAGGTGTAGGTTTGGTGAGCTGGAACATTGAACAAGACTAAATGTTTGAGCACACCCTACAGATTTTCTTCCCTGAACTGTTTTTCCTTCTTTGCACATCTATCAGTTTTCAGAGGTTTAAGAGCTCACGTCTGAGAGCGTGTCTGCTCTGTCTAGAG
>NW_008824983.1:2568568-2575516 GCF_000699105.1 Pygoscelis adeliae | reverse complement strand
AAAGCAGTGAACAGGCTGGGGTATCACCTTCTCTTAAAGAGGAGCTGGAGAACACAGGGCAGAGAACAAAACATGAAAATCTTCATAACCAAGTCTAATAAAAATGTTCATACACAAAAATCAGATTGGTAAAATATGTTATATGTTAAGAACAATCCTGCAAACAAAAAAACCCCCATTACCTCGGAAGTATTGATTATTTCCTGTGCTGGACTGCAAAAGAAATAGAGCCAGATTGTATGACAAACACTGCATGTTCATTGACAGTCTGGTTTTACCTTTAATACAGCTTAAATCAGAAGCAGAGTAAACAGGGCTGCAAGGGGGCATTGGACAGAAACTGGGTAATCCTATCTGGCCCTGGAAACCATAACTTCAGCAGGGCAATCTTAAGTACCTACTGCTGCTTCCCCACATGGATTCAGGTGGTTAAGTGCATTTCTGCAGTGTATTTGGGTCTTGAATATTTTCTAAGTGGAATGTGAGCAACTTTATGGAGTTTAGATTAACAACTTTTATTTTCTTTAACTGTAATCATCGGTACGCCAACACCCTGCTTTGGTTGGCGTTCCCTGCCCCGGGATGAGCCCACAGCCCAGGGCAGTGTGACAGGGGCTCAGCCCTGTGCCTGCTGCCAGGACAGCAGTCTGCCCGGCCGCTGCCCTAGGGCACACAGAGGAACTGCAGGCAGCTGCCTGCTGCCCGCTACCCACACACGCCTCTGGGCAGGAAGGGCTGCACGGCAGGAGAGGGCACCAACGCACAGAGCGCTGCCTACTCTGCAGTCACAGTGCCCACAGGAGCTGTGGCACGATGAGGGCAACACCAAGCTCTACTCCAAAGCAGCGCAGCTTGGCCAGCCACGTTAGCTTTGCGCCGTGCCCAGCTGATGTCCTCCCAAAAGCCTGTCCACCTGAGAGCTGCTCCTCCTCTAGAGCTCCAAGAGTCCCTCAGGGAAGGCTATATAACTTGGCTTGCCGAAAATTTAAACCAGAGGCTATTTCCTCTTGTGTTTAGGAGTATAAACAACAACAATTTAAATCCGACATCTCTTAACTCAGGGAAAGACTTTATATAAACACGTGTTTGGTGTTTTCTGGTTTCTTTCTCAACCAAACCCTTTAGAAAGTGTCCACACTTCATAATGATACAAGCAACATTTTCCTACCACTACATTCTGGAGATGTGCTTGGCATAGCGTTTAATTCCAGCTTCAGTCTCCATGTTCAAATCCCCTGCACAAGGCGAAGCTGAAGCCTGGACTCCATACTTGCTCCTCCTGACAAGAAGTGCCTAGAGTCCAAAGGTGAAGGTTGTTTATGAGCCCCGAATCCTTGCACCTGGTCTCCTGCACCGCCAGCTCCGTCCCAGCACACCCCTCCAGCCTGGCTGGAAGACATCCTCTGCGCTCTGCATTCCTTGGAAAGCATCCTCTGTTTAATGAAACTCAAACATTGTATTAAGGAAGCTCAAATGGAGGCTTTGCAGTTTTTAAATGCACAACGCTAGCCATTTATGGCCAAACAGTGCAATCCTTAGAGCACTCAATGTTGTGAGAAGTCCCAGAGGTAACACGCTGCGTTATCCATGAGGAGCACCACGGTCCCGGGCTGTGCTACGCATGGCTTTGCTCACCTGTCCATTTCCAAACGGACTGGGGTTTACCAGACTGGTACCCACAAACCTTCTCACTAGAAAACGTACTCACTTGATGACTTGAAATAACAAATTGACAGAGCTTCTTTTAAAGCTTTCAGGGGGATCTCTGTTGCTGAAAAATATGTAAATATGTAATAAAAACAGAAACATCAGTGAGCAATTTACTGGAATTGGAGGCTCGGCCGTTTTCTAACCTGTAAGTAGACTACAGAAGCCATTTCTTTGAAGACCCTTCTGTTTTCCACACCATGTACTACTACATGCACATTTATGTGCTTACACTGCAGACACCTCGAATGCCCCAGAAAGGGTAGAGCAGCAGCAAGGAGCAGAGAGACTTTGGCTGAACCCTAAGTTTCTGCATACCTGGATAGGCACTGCAACCAGTTTTGTCCAGAAACACCCTGAAACAGGGACTAAGTTACCAAAATGCCTAGTAGTCAGCATTCAAGATGGAAAAGTACCTCTCAAGTCAAGTGGTCTCACACTACCTATTTACCAGACAGGAGTAGAGCCCATTGTAGTGGGCGAAGGTAGAAATAAGTAACCTGAAGAAAGCCCTCCAGCCTGAGTAACCTGCCCAAGAACAAGAGATGCATGCCTCCTAAGAAATGATCCTGGTCCTGGAGCTTGTGTCACTTCACACACACTGCAGGTAGCCAAACACCACTAGGGAACTGCAACCACAAAAACTCAAATTACAGCTAGCCAGAGGATTTACAGGATATCTAGTTTGCTAAGTGGCTTCTAATGGGCTTTGAGGGGCTAAGAGATTGCCTCTGTCCTGAGCCTGACAACAGGCTTGTGAACAAGGGGCTGCAAACCTGAACAGGATCACCAGCCTGACAGCAGCTCAGACTATCACTATCCTAAAAAAAAAGAGCTTAGGAGCCACTGCTGGTGGTGACAGAGCCACATAAATTTTGAAATTAATGCCTTGGAAACAGACAGGTCCTTCCCGAGAGATCAGGAAACGTGCAAGGATGAAAGAATACGAAGTTCAAACTGTTTTGTCCAAATCCCAGAAGTCTTGTACATCAGCACTGAAATGGTATCAACACTAATAGGTGTACTAACACTTTTTCTCAAGCCTAAAAATCAAACACTGGTGTTGCATAATAACAAGCATCAGCTTTGCCACTTTCACCCTGCCAGCTGCTCCCTCCGACTTGCTGTTTTACCTGCACTGACAAAGACCCCACAGCTAGGCTCCTGGGCACTGTTTCCCACCTCAGCCCTGCTAAGTAGCACCCTCGCTCCATCCAGGACTGGCCCGCAGTCGCTGCCAGCTGCACTCTGATGGATCAGCCCCAAACATCTCGAAGGCACCCTAGCAGCTTTGCTTTAAGTCCCATTTCTGCAGTCTTCCTCCCAACCCACCAGCTGCTCCTCAGCTGCTGGTGCCTTAACCCCTTCCCTGCCTTGCAGAGCTTTAAAACCCTATTAATGAGGGCGGGTCTATCTGTACTATGTGTTGATAAAACTCCTTTGCAACACAGGCCCAGTTTTACACTCTGTATTTCTTCTGTACCCGAGGATCTGAAATAAGGGTATGGAACAGCCTGATTTGTACAAGTTTGATAGCTGGAGGAGGAATCTGGTGTAAACGATTCCCTTCTGAATATAAAACTCGACAGAAATATTTTTCAAGAGAAATCTGCAGAGCTCCTTAGGCAACTTTAGCTGTACCAAGCAATGCCATACCCATAGGTGAACATTGCTGGTGCAGGGTTTGTCTTGTATTTAACGGAAGTCTTAAAAATTGTATAGGCGGTGACTTGATACACTGCATCTAGGCATGGCTGCAGCAGAGCTCTGTCAGACACCCAAGATGAATCCATCTCACTTTCTGAAGACTGCTGTGGTCAGCCCCAGTATCCTGCCTTACGCAATGGGTCTAGCAATCTTTCTGATGTTTATACTTAGAAGCATGAAGTGCTCCAAGCAGAACTGAAGGGAAATGCTCCATGTTCTGAGTCTCTCCCCAGACTTTGAGACCATTTAAAATAAAGTAAGACAAAATAAATAAAACAATAAAATAAAATAAAGTTTTAGGCAAACATCCCACAACAAGCTCAAGGTAAAAGCAGACATGGCACAGAGTTCCAGCTTGGAGGTCTCTATCCTCGCATGATACTAAATAGCTTTAGCATTAAGTATTTGTAATTTATTATCATTTGTAAGCATCTGGACAACCTGGCAACTGTGACAGGGTTGGGATTTGAATCACAGGCTAATAAAACCTGTAATGAAACCTGTAAACCAAACACATGAAGTCAGATGGGGGTATTAGTTAATGCATGCCATTGATGTGTTAGCTTCAACCCCACATCGGCCACATGGTGAAGGTGTTGGGATGAAACAGCTGAGGGCTGGCAAGCCACTTCCAAATGAGCTTCCTGAGAGATGTTTACAGGAGACAAGTACATATTGTTGTACTGAGGGAGTTGTCAGCGAGCCACAGCAGTGGAGCACACTTCCAACCTTCACACTATCTCTTTGAGGGCACCTCTCCTTCTGCCTTAAGATCTCGTCTTTCACTTGCTTGTGGAGGGGCCCAGCAGTTTTGCTTGTCTGATGCTATGCCCTGGCTTCAGCATCTTTGCATTTTGTTGCTCTTCCAGTGAATGCCCAAAAAAAACTAAACTGCCTTTGGCAGCCCTGCATGGGGCAGATGTTTGTAGCGAGAAGGCTGTTTTCCAAAGTAAGCCAAACTGTAACCTTTGATGTGGGATATAGTTTTGCAGGGTCCTTAGTCTGGACTAGAAAAGACTATGCACATGCCTGAACCATCAGTATCATATGTTGCTTTGGCCTAAAACAGGCAGGAGTCCATCCTCTCTCTGCATGGGCAGCAGAATTTTTATGAAACACCCTGACACCTCTTGGTTTCTAACCTTAGATGTTTTTTCACACTAGCTACCTCCTGCCAGCAGTCATGAAAAGTCCCTGCCGGGTCCCTGGTTGCCCATAGCACTTCCCAAGTCATTCTGCTCATGTGTTGGCAGTTATGACAGCTCAGTTGCCCTCAACCGGGACTGGCCATGTGAAAACAGCACCTCTGATCTGTTGTCTGCTCCCAGGGAAGAAACTCGGCCCCCCTTCCATAGAAGGTCACAATGAAAAGAAAAAAGGTTTAAAAAAAAAAAGCAGATAGACTTTTCAAATAGATCTTTCAGAAATGTGTCTCAAAAGGTTGATTTTTTCCTTCCTTCCTTCCTTCCTTCCTTCCTTCCTTCCTTCCTTCCTTCCTTCCTTCCTTCCTTCCTTCTCTTAGCTTTTTTCTTTCATTTTTCTATTCCTTCTTTCTTCATTACTTTTTTCTCTCCAGTCTTCTCTTGAAAAACAGCAGAAGACAGGAAATGCAAGAGACAGAAAAGGACCACAGAGAGAAAACTGAACACGAAAAGCTAAATGGTAAACAATGAATCTCTACCAAGTTGTAGGGAAGATGGGTGAAACTCCTGAACTGTTTTATTAATATTTTTGAAAACTGACCATTTAAAAAAAATAATGAAAAGGTCTTTTCTGCTTTAAATGATCTGTATCTATTTTATAACCAGCTCTAGCTCCACACCTGTAGAAAATATGCACGTTTCATAGAAGTAGTTCAAACCCAGACTCTGAGAAGGCTTGTACAGCATCTCCCTCCTCTTACGAAGGTTTAAAGACAATAGATCTGGATAATTCTTGACACTAACAAATTGTCTGTAATTTACTTAGGGAAGATTTCAGTTTAGTGGATTGATAATTTTTAACCACCCTGGTACAAGACTGACCTGATTTTTGGGCAAATTAGACGGTTGTTGCCTTGGGCACAAGAGTAATTCTTTTAGCTTAATGAGCTGACAAAACAGTTGGTGTAGTCCACTCTGTGTACCTGGAGAGTGGGTGGCATTGGATATTTCACCCACAGGGGCAAAAAAATAGCTAAGCCAGTTCTGTACAGATGTGAACAATTTTCAATTTTTTACTGATTTTTAATACCTAAAAGGTGATTCTTAATCTAAAAACTTGCTAAGAAGATATTGAAAAAATGTTTTTTTAAAAAAAACCAAACATTTTAAAATTGTTTTAGAAGGCAACTTCATGTTTCTTGACATTCCCGTGGAATTCATTTTGGCCTTCTGGCTTCCAGCCAGTAGTGTGGGCATGTAGCCCTCTCCCAGCTTTGCCCAGCGTCTCATGAGCAAAGCATCACCAGTTGACCCAGGAGACCAAAAGCTGGTGCAGTAAATGATGCTCTTCTTTCAAAGCCAGAAAGCATAAAATGTCACTTCCAACTGTCAGGGATCAAAGTTTCAAAACTGATCGCCATCTGCACATCCATCTAGCCAGCACTGATCTGGGGATTCATCATCATTCACATTTTAGGTCATCAAATGTTTTGTTTTATTTTGAGAGCGATGATGGTATCTGACACTATGAAAAGCTAGATCCTTGCCCTAAAGAGTGCTGATCTCAAGAAGGAAGAGTCTGAGTGATGACTGTAGACTGGTGGGAAGGCAAGGAAGGGATTTACCCCAAGTAAAGATCACCAGATTTGTTTGGCAGTGTTGTGCCTCAGCCACATAAGCTGAGATTTCCGGGTTAAACAAGGCATGGAAAGGGAAATTTGCAAGTATTTTTTTGCATCATTTTGGTAGTTGGGTGAGGCCTACTGGCTGTCTAAGGCAGAAATGCAATGGCCTAGAAACTGTGGGACTGTGAGGAAGGAAAACCTTCCTGACACGTAGTGGGCAGAGGTGAGAGCCAGAGAAGATGAGCTGCAAGGGGACAACTATACGATAAAGAAGGGGCATGACCAAAAATGTGAATGATGATGAGTCAGGACATAAAATATTTTGCTTTCATTTAAGCCCAGGGTTTAAGAAAGGGGCTATGAGGTGCTGGAGATACCATTGTTTCAATGGAAGCATAAAACCAAAATCTGGATCACTTAACACTCATTAAAGATTTGCTGGCCCTTTTTTACATACGGTTTGGCCCCACGGATTTTAACCCAGCCATGCTGGTCAGACTCCAGTTTAGGTGTCCATATGTCATTTTCCTACAATTCATCCCATCATTCCACCTAAAGCACTTGCTCCTAGAAATACTGTTGTGTAGACACTGTGGCAGCACACAACCTAGAATCAGTATCAAATGATAAGCGATAAACCTGCTCTACAGCTCCGGGTCTGTATGTATCTCTCTCAGTTGGGACCCATCCAGATAGTTACATGCATACAAATGAATTTAGATTGTCAAAGGTACCATCACGAGCGCAACCCCCCCCCCCCTGTCTGC
>NW_008824983.1:2567588-2568493 GCF_000699105.1 Pygoscelis adeliae | reverse complement strand
GTATGCATCTGCAGTTACAGCCATTCACTTACACGTGTATATAGCAAAATGCCATGACAGCCCAGTATAAAAAGAGCTACCCAGTTCCTGCCATCACAGCCCTGATCAAGGTAAGATTGTGGCTGGGGAAGGGGAGAAAGTGCAAAAGAAGATACTAAGGGAAAAGACACCTCCCTTTGCCTTGCATAAGGCTGAAGCTGAAATGGCCTTGAGTGGTTATTACCCAGTAGTTCAAGCTGATTTGTTCTGCCTGTGAGTTTCGATTTGGAAATACAGCAAGCCTGAGGAAAGGGATATGAAGTGACCTGTAGTTGGGACTTATATTTTTCCTTCCCCAGTGGATGTCCCTGCACACCTGCTTATGCTGTAATAGTGTAATAAATTGAGTGCATATCTATATCCACAAAGGGTCAAACTCTGCTCAGAATTACACCCGTGTAAATCCCCAGTAACTCCACTGACCTCACCGGAGTTATTTGGCACAGATTTACACTTGTGTAACTGAGAGCTGGTTTTAAGCTACAGTCTGAAAAGTGTTTCACCTTCAGGGTAAAAAAAATGCTACTAATGTCAGTTCTTGTTACATTTAAAATAACCAGAAGGAATTTCACCTGGATGGGATCCATTCATAATCCATGACATTCCCATGAACCTTTTTCCCTTATTTCTGCTGTGCATGGAAAGATGTCAGATTCTAATTCACAGTGCATCCATGCCTTTTGTTTTGGAAGGACTACTATGCCTTAGATCAATCATTAAGAAAAGATGTCTATATTGATAACACATTTGTCTCTGAGATGCTACGGGATGTTCCAAGCCAGATTTCCTTTGAAGCCAGGCACCGCTTTTGTCATCAAAGCATGAAAAATAGCTTGCGCTCATGACATCAAATGCAGCCAGCACAC
>NW_008824983.1:2560216-2567571 GCF_000699105.1 Pygoscelis adeliae | reverse complement strand
CTGAGGGCTAAAGTGAGACTCCAGTTACATCACGTAAATCCAGAAGAGCTCTAGCCACTTACGCTCCCATTACTGCGATGCAGCTTGCCTCAGCGCAGGTCCCGTGGCTCAGGAGCTGCTGCGCTGCCAGGAGGCAGCACACAAACTGCACGGGTCACCCTTCGGGCACAGGGCAGGCTGCCACGCTGTGACCCATAGACACACAGGTAAGACGGAGAGGTGTAAGGATCAAAAAATATAGGCTGTCAATTGTGACCTTTTGCATGCATCGATCCCAAATTGAGCTGAATTCCTTTAAAATATCTGAGCCATCAGTGATGATGTCAGAAGGCTTCTGACTCTAGGGATTCAAAGAATAATTTTCCTGAGGTCTCCCCACCTCCTTCTGGCTCCATGTTGGAGACAGAGAGGGAATGATCTGACACACGTTCCTGCCAAACAGCTAAATTTCATTAAGATACAGCAGAAAGGTATGTGAGTTTGCTTTGTGACCCTATTAGAGCTTACAGTTATCCACAGACCAGCTTTAGTTAGAAATACAAACTTTGTTCTTCGAATAACCTCAGCTTGAACTGAGTCCTGGAAGGACTATCTTTGAGTTAAGGTAATACGAAGCAATAAAGCTTCCTGAGAACAGAAGACTGCCAAAGTTTAAGTGGTATATTTTATGATCTGGATTATTGTCCATTGGGGGACCCAGAAGAAAACACAGACTCAGACTCATTTCATTTAGGTCTCTAGTTGTGATTTGAACCATGATCCAAATTTCTAATAAAAATACTCAAAGAGAAAAGCTAGTGCTTTATCCACTACATACCAAGCCTTGCTGGCCCTTTTCTAAAAAATCACAGTAATCCAAGGTCAAATAAGACATGTGCAACAGCTTCAATATTCCACAGAATTTTAGCTTCCACCATTTCATCTCTTTCAATAGCACAAACCATATACAAAGTGATGTACAGTGGGGTATATCAGATGTGATAACAACGATTATGCAAATCATCTGCAACAATAAGAACAAGAAGAAAAATGTCTTGGGTATCTCCGCAGAAAGGCAGCATTTCCACAAATGATTTTGTGCAATAAATCTTCACTATTTCCTGGGCTCATCCTGGGAAGCAGTCAGTACAGTGAGCATATTCCATTCTGTCAGAGGAGACACAAAAGTACACAGGCAAAGATATGTACCAAGCAGATCAGCGTCTGCATCTTGGGAAGATAGTCATATTAGCAAGTGACCAAAAGTATGTTTATTGTTTCCTCCTCAAGGGAATGAGATTCAAATGACCTCGTTTCTGTAAGCAGCATGGCAACAAAAAAAAACTCTAAATAAAATTGACTACAACCAGCTACACTCTCTCATTCAAGATGACAAATGATCTGACTTTTCAGAAAGGTCATTAGTCAAACTCAATTTTAAAATATTCAATTCAGAAAAAAAAAATCTTTAAATGAAAGCCCAAGCTCTACAGAGCACTAAATAACAAAACTCTACCAACATGTTTTCTCTCACTTAGTCCTATTTAAAAAACTTAAACTATAAGCTATATCTGAGTCAGGAGAAGACAAATAACTATTTTTTCCTCTGGCAAGAGTCAAATGGTCCACAGAAGTTAGGTCTGTCTTTACACTTAGCCTATACAGAAATGCAGCAGAGCACCTATATTGTCCTAAAGAAGAATCAGAGGTAGCCTGAAATACAGAAATACTCAGAAATACAATGCAGAAAAGCAGCTCCTTGTCTCGACACAGCACCTTACAATGCAAGAGGGAGAAGAACTGGTTCTCCCATAACTATTTTTGATTTCTACTAGTATGCTATTGGCACGAATTCGTGCCAGCTTACAGATCATGGCCTGGTTTTATGGTCACTCTCCATTACTTGTGATGGGTTCTCTCATCCTCTGAGAAAGTAAAAAGTTTCAAAAATGTTCTCACTCCACTTCAGGCAGAAGACAACTTCCTCTCTTCTCCCTCTTTCCATGCTTGCGAGTAATGCCATGATGGACTACCGATTCAGATACTCTCCCAGAATCACAACATCTCAGGTTCAGTGTCCTGCTTGAGGACATCCTCAGTCATTTGTATGAAGTGGAATTACCTGCACGGGAGACACCAGGAAACCCTCTTTCCCAAATGCTTGCGATATGGGACCCCCCACCTCTCTAAGGTGCCAGGAAAGCCCTCTGGATTACTGGCTGCTCTGGCTTCTCTTTCTCTCATGTTTTTTCCAAAAATTCTGGTCTGAACCTGAAGTCTCTCTCTCAGTGACAGTTTTGCCAGAACAGGAACACATTTGCAAATCATCATTGTCCATCCCAAAACGCACTCTACTTTGTCAAAAAAATACCAGACTTCTTGTGTCTGAGATTCATTACCCAGCACTTACTGTTTTGTTTCACTGTCGTGACTGAAAAACTGACCCTTCAGAAACAGTAAGAAGTACACAGTATAAGAAATACTATTCTAGTGAAAGTTTTACCTAAACCATCATTTGTGCCTCTATATTAAATTCATGGAATCTACAGTCCACAAAGCAAATGCCCTTAGACCTGCATCAACAATTGTTTTGATACCAAAAAAAGAGAAAGAATTTGACTCAGCAATATCAGAATACTCACAAAATTTTTCCTAAAGGTATCTGTAATCTATTCTTCAGCTAATGCTTCTGACTACATGGATAGCTCAGGCAGACTGAGAACCTAAGAGACATATGACAGCCTTAAAGCTGAGCATTTGGATTGCCCCCCATCTTTGAATCACACTCACTACTGCATCTGGATTAATAAGGATTAAATTAACCCATTCTACCAAAAAGCCAAGGAGATAATTCTGTGTAGGACACAGGAGGCATGAAGTGAAAAAAATCTACTTGTGCATCTTGAATATGAGCTGCATTTTCTCCATGTGACTCCTTTTTGTAGAGATTTGTGGCCACTGGGTCTGCATGAGCACAGAAATTCGTTATTCATAATTTGTATTTACCATTCTCCCATCTTCATTACCTTACCCAGTAAGGAAGCAAAGACAGGCTATGTAACCAACCACAAATAATAAACAGTAAAGAGCTCATGAACAAACCTCTAGTCTGAAAATTATTGAGCCAAATTTTCTGGTGAAAACTTATGAATACTGAATACAACCACGGCTAATAGGACTGGTTGGTTCATGGAGGATTCTCTCAAGCTGCATAGTTTTATTAATATATGTATGACTAAAAATTTCTCTATGAAAATATATTAAAACTGTCAGATTTATCGAAGTCAGACAAATCCTCCATTTTTTCTGTTCACAACCTCTCTAAATGCCTTTGCGGAAGATCCCAGACCTCAACCGCATTCCTGAAGGATTTACAGGGCACGAAGAGGAACAGCAATCAGCTCCAAATGAATATGTGCATTCAGAAGTACATGGAGGCTTTTCCAGCTTTTCAGGTACTTCACTCAGATTAATCTTCCTGAAGGCACTGGATGTATTTGCAAGAGCAATTTTAACCGCTGCTCCACTCTGCTGCTTTTCAGCACATCCATGTAACCACCGTGTAACCAGAGGTGAAAGGAAGAGTGCCTGGAATATTGGAGGGAACCCACAAAATCAGGCAAAAAAATGCCACCTACTTAAGAAGATATATTCCTCCTGGAATAACATGAGCTAAGACTGTGGATCAGATTCTGCTCTCAGTTACCGTGGTGTTAATCTGAAGTACTAGCACTGATTTCGGCAGAGCCACCCTGGGTTTAAGGTCTGATTCAAAGATTGCCACTGATTTACGCTGACTTTGTAACAGCTGGTTATTCCAGCATAAGAATTTAGCCTAGAAAAAGATAACAATGCTTTTATCAACACTGCATTATGAAATGCTTTGTACTAGCTTGCATAATGCTTAACAAGGTTTACTATTTTCTCCTTTCTGCTTTTTTAATCCATGTTTATGTCCTGCTCCAATTCTAATTATATATACACAGAAGCAAATTTTATTCACCCTTTCTGCTATGCTCCCTTCATTTCCTGTAACATTTGTAAGATACGAACACAAAGAAAAACGTGACAAGAAAAGCATGGAAAAATGGTACAGCACAAATGCCTCACTACAGAATAAACATCAGACCACAAATTATTTTTCTTTCTTCTTTGCATTCCGCCCTGTGTTTTATCTGGGATAAGTTATTATTCATATTGCATACCATGCTTTGTTATTCTCTGGTAAGGAATGAAAATGTCTTCGGACATGGATGCTGAGGAAAAAAACATGGTTAATATGTTGTCAAGATTTGCCTTGCTAAGTAAAAATGACATTGTTATTGTACACAGATTTTTAGTTGAATATTTACATAGATAATAGGATGAGTTGCATGCACCTGTTTTCTAAACAGTTCAGTATGAATTAGATTAGTGGGATATGATTTATTTGGGTCAATAGAAACAGATCTTCCCAGTTGTCCCGGAGACCTGAAAAATAAATATGGCAACTGCTGTATTTTGCACTACAGGTTCTGAAGAACGCTCTGCACTCTCCCGAAACAATGCTTTAAAAGGAAAAGGCTCCAAGGATCTTTCTTGCTCTACCCTCTTCTCTCTCTCTAGGTGGAGGCCTTGCTGGATGCCTCCAGTAGCATTTACAGCCATAAGAAGAGATGGTCAAATATTTTTCTTGTGGAAAATTTTGACAAGCAGAAAGAAAAAAGAACATAGGTCAGGTTTTTCCTTTTGCAAAAAAAAAAAAAAATCCAATAGCTGCTCCCTTTCAAAAAAAAAAAAAAGTTTCTGTTTCTCACACAAATGTTTTGGCTTGCCTTATTTTTTCTTCTTTCTCGACAAAAATGTTGAAACTTTCCCAAAAAAAGAAAGTTTTCAGAGAAACTTCCACTGAGGTCAAAACCAAGTTTCCTGATGAAAACCACTGTTAATGAGGAAACATTGGCCAGCTGTAATTGTCAGTGAGCTTGTAGGCAGAGCGACTGGGGAGGAAAGGGTGAGGAAGCCAGCAACAGTGGGTGCTTGCGTCTTTCTGAAAGAGCAGTATGGGATATGGCAGGGGCAGGCTGTGCTGCTCAGGGCCGTTGCATGTATCGACTATATATCAGGTGCTCCAGCTGTGCTCTCCCCATGCCTCCTACTGCCTCTGCTAATGGTGGGATTTCAGCCTGAGATGAACCCTGCTCATACTTTCGAGGAGGAGTGGCTGTGAGCTCTTGCCTGGTCTAGAAGCCTTGGCAAGAGGTCTGCAAGACCTTAAAGGTGGCTTTTGAAACATGGAGTATTAGCAGAAGAGCACTGGTTGTTACTACAGAAAACTATATTGTATGGGTGCTAGAGAAAAATCAGATGCGTGGCAGGTATGGTGAACGTAGTATGAACATACAGACCAGGAAGCCACAGATGGGGACATATACTGGGAGCGGGGAGCACAGCTGTTTCCACATTGTTTGACTACAGTATATACCCTGAATTGGGTGATATTTGGGGGGGGGGGCATAATAGTTCTTTCATTTCAGTTCCTTCATATGCCAGAGCTCAGACACATAAATATGGCTAACATTGTGCCTCTGCATGACCAAATAAATAAATAAAGAGACAGTTTCTTGCATGTTTGCCAGCCAGAGATTGGACTCCCACCCACCAAAATAGACCTCTCTCCACCAAGAAAAATCTAGAAAATGGAAGTGCTTTTAAAACCCCACATACTGAGTATACCTTTTTTATGTTACAGGCTGCTGCCTTTTCCACCCAACACATGGTAAGGATTATATTTAAATAAAGATTTAACACTCATAAATGGTTTCTTTTAATATAGCTGTAAAGTAATGGTTCTTTTATGGGCAAATTGAAATGTAATTCCCCTATGTACAGCTGTGCCAAACAGTATGGTATCATTTTATGCAGCCATAAGCAAGGAGGCATGTTGACCAACAGTGCCTGTGGGTAGAGTGTGGATTTTATTAGCCAATATGAGCTGACGACCCATGAGCAGAGTCAGCTTTTGCATCTTGTAAAGTCAACCATTGTAAAGGTACCACCGAGTGCAGATAGCGAGCAGCTTCCAGCCTGGAGCAGCTGAGCCTCCTGGCTCGGGCAGCAGCAGCTCCTCTTCAGCTTGCAAAGGTTTTTCCCAATGCCACTACCTGTTCAGGCTTCACTTCTCCTGGCAGGGATGTGGCTAGCCTGGCTTTGCATACACTACTGAAGAGCTTGTGTTAAACCCTCTATTTACTGGTTATCACCTCTCCAAGCATCTGCCCAGCTGAGCCAGAGTCAGACTCCCTGTGGCCCTGGGCAGAAAGTCAGGCTTTTCCCTCTCACCCCCACAAAGGAGGGCTTGCATCGCTGCCTAACGTAGCCTAGCAGCAGCTGGCACATGCAACCAAACACAAGGCTGTTTCAGATTAAAACTGAGAGTTGAGTTCCCAGCCCAGGGTATTACATGGCACAGATATTCGCAGCTCTTCCCAGCCTCACAAGAAGAAACATTTGGTGACTTTTCAGAACTCAACATGAATTTTTTTCCAGAACTTGTTGCTGGGATGGGTGATTACTGCCTGATTTAAAAACATTCTTGACTTTAAAAAAAGGCAGGATTATTTTGCTGCCTCATTTTTGCAACACTGTGTATTCCTTGCACCGGTGAGGTTACTGTCGCTCTTGATATAATCATCCATAGGAAACTATAGACAAGGCTAGGATGGGCCTAATTGTCTTAAAACAGTGGTCTCTCCCCTTGCAAAGTATCATGTCATGTTTCCTCTGCCACAAGACCTCATACCAGATGACATCTAAGTAATTATTTATGCCTTTTCCTGACACTATTTCCTTCTTCTTTTTTAGAGAAACTTAGTTTCTGATGCTCAGAATACTGAAAATACTTTACAAAATATCTCATAATAAACACCATTCCCACCCCTAGCCACTGTAGGCTCTCCCATGCTCTTCTACATTCCATGATAGGCAAGCTCCTGCCAAAACAAACCTTGGCGGATCAATCGCCCCAGTGGAATGAGGGATAGAAAATGTTATTCAAACCCCGGTGCAGAGCAACCGCTTGGCAGGGTTCATTGCCATCCATGCAACATATGAAAAGAAACCCTCTATTTATTTCAGTCAACTTCTCACCAGCCAACTAAAAGGCATCCCAAACTGCTTTTGAGTCTTGATTCAGCCAATCATCTCAGCACATTTCAGAAAAGATGTGTCCATGAAATATTTTGGCTTCATTCAAAATGCGCACCCACATTGTTTGTTGTGTGCCTTACATGGGCTTGGGATATGGCCAGGCAGAAATTTCCAGAGATAGCTGACTTGGGAATAACCAGCCAGGACCACATTTTCAAGGGCAATTCTGGACCAAGCAAAGAGACCGA
>NW_008824983.1:2556783-2560182 GCF_000699105.1 Pygoscelis adeliae | reverse complement strand
AACTCAGTTTCATTGGTTCACTATATAAATCACAGACATTTTTATACTTTTTACTCCCAACATGAGAAGGCCAGGAGAAGTAGCACACCCCATTGCAGAGCACTAAAATTCAAGTAGGACTCTTTTTTCCTGCTTTTTGTCTCACAGAGGAAAGGAACTGCCCAAAATTCTCAACATAGGGATTTACTCCAAGAAATGTGACCATTTTCTTTTTCTTTTTCTTTTTTTTTTTTTTTGCTCTTGAACACTTCAGTTAGCACCATCTGGTTTTGGTTGATCAGTTTTGGTTTGAGTCTTGCTTTTGCTTTGGTGTAGATTTGAATATTTTCTTCGCACTTTGCAAAGACTTTGAACACGAGAACAGCATCGTATTTAGTTTTAAAGCTGTAGTTTCCTTCCCCTTTTAAACCATGAAGCATGCTATGATTTACAGTGGCATATATTTGGAAAACTGGGCCAAGGCTTTTATAACTGGATGCTCCTAAAACCCTGTTTAAATTTCTGCAGGGGAATGCTGGGGCAGTGAGGACTCACTCTTAAAATTAGGATTTATTTAAGAGACTGAGGAGAAACCCAGGAGCTTAACTTTATGCCCTGGTGTTGGAAATCTTAGCCCAGATTTACATTTTCATTCATCTGTCAGCACAAGCTCTGGGTAATGCAGAATTTCACTCTTTCTTTCCACCACCCCCGCCCGCTCAGGAAACCTCAACTAGCAATTCCAGCTCCTTTTCATTAGGAGCCTGGCACTTCTCAAAGGACTTGAGCTGCATGGAACTGTCCCTGTGAAAGCTGAAACCAAGAGAAAATGACTGGGCTTTTGGGTTTCATTGCAGAGCCAAAAAGTCAAGTTCATTTTGCTGTAATTCAGCATGTCTCAGGAGCCAAGGTGAAGATTTCCGTGAAACTGTGCTCCATTTAAAGTGAATGTGGATGGAGGTGGTAACAGGAAGTACGCACAGGCAATTCTAGTTTCCTGGGTAGTCTCAAACCTTAGCACAAAAATGCAGAAAGCTCCAACAGAACTAAACCATAAACTGGAAAAGGTTTTATGTATCAGCATTTTGAACTGCACGTAGAAAAGAAATGGGAACAAAATGAAAATGTAGACCATAATTGAAATATGCTAAATATTTTCAAGGAAGAAGGCAGTTGTCTTCTGTCCTGGTTGGATATACATATACCCTCACGCACATTGCACATCTCTGCTTTACCTTTATTGGGGAGAAAAAAAGCCATTATACATGCGAGAATGCGGTGGAATTAATCTGTGTGAAATGCCAGAGATCAACTCATAAAACCTACTCAAAAAAAAAAAAAAGCCTCCATGTCTCCTTTAGCTCTGGCACCAGAATTGCCTCCTAAGCCTCAGGAAATTCTGGCTCCCTTCATCAAGGGGTTAAAAGCCACCATGCTGGGAATAATACGTATTCTGCTCTTTCCTTTTCATACTCCCTGACGGTTAATGACATCCAGTCCCATCTGGATACCAAGCACCATGAGCAAACGTATCCCCCAAAGAATGTTGCCCAGATAATTGTCTTTGATGAAAATCAATTGCATGATGTTCACATTACAGGCCTTTTTAAGCCAGTCACTCATTTTTGGAGATTTAGGCTTCAGTGGTTTGAAGACAAGTGTATACAAATGCACTTAATAATGCAACACTTATTCCACAGCGCCGCTGGTGTTTTCTACCTTTCTTCCATACTTTTGATGGGTGCAATGCTTTACAAGCACTGGGAGACTGGCCGCATTCTGAGGCCTTTTGCAATAATGTGATCTTGAGCAGAGTTTTGGATGACAATCCACCCATCACTGATGGCACAGAAGGACAGGGAACAGTGGAGTGGAGGCCATGGGGCCAGCTGGGCTGGAGCTGAGCTCTGCAAGCCTTTGTTTCTGCCCCAGCTCATTCTGTGGCAGCTGACAAACTCACAGGCTGGGCTTTCTGAAGTAACATAAAGAAACTGGGTGTATAAATTAGGAAGAAATTAATTCCCAGTCGGCCCATGGGCTATCTGATTTCTTGCATTTTCCATGCAAAACAAGTATCTCTACATCTTTTCTGAGTGTTTCTCCTTGATCAAAACACAAATGCACACAAAACCCCATCTTCAAACTGACCCACTCCCTTGTCCCTGTTTTTCCTGTTCTGTTTCCCCTCTCCTTTTTCCCTTAGCTTTGGTATTTCAGCCTGCCCTAATCATACCAAGATGGGTTGAAGGACTCAAAGGCCAAAAGTTTATTTTTTTTAAGGAAGGCTTCAAACATAACCCTGGACCACCTCCCCACAGGCTTTTTTTGTAGGTCTTGCTTGTCTGCAAGGATGGTATTTTGTGAGTGGACTTTCTTTCTTTACTAAGGTTCTTGTGGTATTCTGGTGATGAAAAAGCCCTACGCTGGATAACTTTTTGGTTATGAAAAGTACCCACCCTGTGTCTCTAGGCTGTGTTCTATTTGCTTGCTAAGGAAATAATAGTCTTTTGTAGCATCCAAGTTCCCAATGAGGTTCATGCTAAGACCAAGAAAACCAGTCCTCCAGAAGAACCAGCTAGCTTACTTTTAAAATAGCCATCAGATGGTATGCCATTTTAGAAGTGATATTTTCTTTTAATATTTGTAAAAAAAACTCCATGACTGAAGTAATGCAAAATATCAGGAAAAGATTATAGCTCTCCATAAATTTATAGCTCTCATTACAATAAGGAAATTTTGATCCAGGATACGAGCATAGTCTGTGATTTCATCAATGAGAATCTAATCTTCTGTCATGTAGCATGACTCACTTGGTTATCCCTGCATCATGTTATCTCTGTACTGTACGGCAGTTTCTGCTCCCGAGTCCCCAGCCTGTCCCCTCCTGCCCTGGGACAGCACAGTGCCAAGAGATTCTTGGACTTCATTGCACGTTCCTATAATGCCCCTGTGGACTTGGTGACAGCAATTCTGTCCACACAGAAGACCCAAAAATTAATAACACTCAACAGATCAAGCTGAGTAGCAAACTTGCATTAGCCAGTGACTAAAAACAATGGCCAAAAGTAAAAGTTATTAAAACCTGACAGTGATCAACCAGATGAGTTTTTGCTTTTCAGGCGCTGGCTACAAAGGGCTTTTTGCCTTCCCATCATGTCCCAGAGCCAGGTGTAGGAGGGGATTTCCTGGAGGGACTGGATCCCATTCTGAAGCTGTTAAGAGAACAGAGTAAAAACCACAGGGTTTCAGCACGCTGCTGAAGGGGGAGCAGTAAGAGAAAGGCCAGTAACTGACCATACCACTCTGAAGACTTTTTGAAGGTTGCCACACTGAGGCCAGTATCAGCATTAGACTGCTGAAGGCCTTGGGCAGCAGCTGGTTGATTTGCATTGCTACTTAAATCAGTCAAGTGCTACCCCT
>NW_008824983.1:2545744-2556764 GCF_000699105.1 Pygoscelis adeliae | reverse complement strand
TCCTGCTCAAGAGCCTTGTGTAAGGACTTGATTGCTCTCCTTTAGAATAAGGGAGCACCATCCCCAGGGGGGAGACTAGTATTCTGTTCAAAAAGGCAAATTTTCTGTACCAGTCAGGACCATGGCCTCAGAGCCCATGCAGGACTGGAAGAGAACTGCAGGGTATATGGGCAGACAGTGCAAAGATTTGGCAAATGCCAGGGAGTATCAGAGCTCTATCTTTGGCTTTGGCTCCCTTTGAAACACCTGGATATTTGCAAAAATTTCCACTGCAAAGTAAATCAGCTCTTGCAATAACACACAGGGCTGGGGAGGAGGTGAGAATTCCTGAAAGAGTTTGAGGAGGGATTTCTTTTTTGGAAAGATGTGTTGCACGAGGTGGGTGAGTCACCTCATAATACCTTGCACTGGCTCAAAGTTGAAGGCAGGAAACTAGGAGCCAGGAGAATGGCTCTAGTGCTTGTTTGTTTCTGTAGCTGCTCCTCCAGTTAAAATGTCTTTCCAACAAACAGTCTTGTTAGTAACCCCAGTTGTAGTGCCACCACCGAGGCAGGCAGTGAGGTGGGGAGAAAGACAGGACTCAGACAGACAAGGTAAAGAAAACCCTCAAGGAAGAAATTGCAGGGCAGGACGCAGAAAGTAGAAGTGTCATTTTTCTCTGTAGTTACATATTTGAGGGGGAAAAAATCCACTTATGGTTTACAAACTCTCACATATACCATTTTGAGCAGTATGACAGAGAGGCATGAGGAGCTAGACTGACATGGCAGCACCTTTCCTGGACCTGGGAATCAGCTATTTGAAAGGCTGACCAAGATGGTCTGTACATGACTCATGTTTGCTTTTGACTGTCACTTGGGAAGAAAAGTGTCTGGATTGTCACTAATGAACTCGCCTCAAGATTCCCGTCTGTTGAACAGTTTTCAGAGGGCTGATTCAGAAGGCTGTGGCTGAATGTTGGCGTGCCACAGCCCTGCCAGTGTGCAACTTACTACAGAGGACCACTGTAACATGCTCACAGACCAGCCGGACCTTTGAGGGTTTGGCTGAGGTCCAGCTGCTTGCTCTGTCCACCCTGGTCTCTACCAGAAGGTCTCTGGGACCACAGTGAAGTACCAGTCTTGACTGTGGGTCAGGCAGGTGAACAGCAGAGTTTAACAGAGCAGCCAAGTCTGGGTAGGCAGGACAGAAAAATGGAATAACCAGGATGGGGACGGGCCAACTTACAGCCATTTTTGGGGGGCTGGGAAACACCCCACCTAAGATATTACAGAGCAGGACATCTCACACTTCAACAAGCCCTCCTCTAAATACAACTTGAAGGGATTACATCTGGCAGATAGATGGTACCAGTTCACTGAGCAATAGTGTGAGGGGGAAGGAATGGCAGATACTTGTCATGGGTGCTGGGGTATCTCTTCCCAAAATTGCTATAGGATTTCTAACAGCTGGAAAAAGCCGTTGTTTTTTCAGTGTCCTTCAAAAGATCTCCATACAGCACACAGTGTGTTAATCTGTTTATCCATTCTGGCAAGATGAGACACTGATCTTACCCTACTAGAATCTGTAGAAAACCAATATCCTGTGGTAAAGCTTCAGCCTTATGCTTCTCTTTTAATATAAGCTGTCATTACTGAATCGCAGTATTACCCAGATCTGTTTTACATGAGTCCTTGGCAAGACAATGTCAGCTGTACTTAATAAACAAGGGCTGCATTTATCGATCCAACAATATTGTAAAGGGTAAAATGTCATCTGCTGTTACTAGAACATCAAACCTGCACCTACATCAGATGCAAGACAACCATCAATCGCAAAAGGATTGCATTACCTGCTAACCCAGGAAAAAAAGCAGCCTGTGAATTTTCCATGAAGAATCCAGCTTCCAATCTTTTAACAAGAAATGGATTTCCTCTGTGACTAATCTTCCAACCCCCGAGCTGGAATGACGTCATGGCCCTATGCTTACTTCATGACAGCTTCTAGGGTAGACCAGGTGTCCAATTCTTTCTTGGCCACGCTTGCCTGGGGCACCCCTCTCCATCCCAGAGCCATTGAATGAAGCAGCTGTTGTAGTAAATTGGCCCTCCCCATTCTGCTTCTGTGCAGGAGTCACTGGGGTGCTTTTCATTGGATTTATTTTCTTTCTATCTTTTTTTTCAGCAATTCATGGTGAATTTTGCTTGAAATAATACTCTGTTTTTCAGTTTTCTTGAAGAAAGTATCAGCTGGGCAAACCATAGCTTTTGCCTCAATTAACTGAACAATAATAGTGGGAGAGAGGAATTATGCCAGTTGTGAGAGGTCTGTGGCTTGAAAACATGATAAATGCTGCAGTTGCAGACATCTACAAAGGCATTTTTATCAGCACACTGGCCAGTAGGCTCCAGATTGGGCCCTGAATGGAACAAAGACTACGACCCTGTGGAAATGATAGCAAGAGACAACTAAGAACCTCTGGCGTATATCAGAGGGCAACGGGTGATTAGCACCAAACAGCTCCAGTGCCAGTACTTACTAATTGGACGGCTTTTCATTACCAATGTAAAGGCCTTTCAATATTGTTACATACCCAACCACCAGCAGGTTTTATCTTCTGTTTAAGGACACCGTATTTTGGGTAGAAGTCTCTATGGCTTCAAGGAAGCAAGACAATAGAGCTGGTGGGTAATTTCTTGGGACCCAGGATGTTTCATCCAAAGCATCTTGGTTTGCACTAATGTTCTTCCAAGCCAAGGTTCTGGCAGCCTCTGCCTCGATTCCTCAGGATTTTCCTGGAATATAAAGCTTTTATCTCCAGACTTGCCCAGAAAGTCTGTCTACAGGCAGGGTACAGACAAGCACAGCACAATCCATGAAGATGAGTGCCAAGGCAAGAATATGTACCCTAGGCTCACACCAGCTCTCCATAACCTGACAATCAAACCTCCTGAGAACACCTTTGAACTGCTGACAGTTGACACTGCTGAATATGGGAAACTCCCAGCTTGGAAGAGGGTACAATTTCCACAAAAAATGTTGGTTTGGGTCTGATTCAAGCCAAAGGTGGTATTCTGCACACACACACACAAATCCCCATGAAACAGAAATCTCACTTTTTTGGCCAGGTCTCCCAGTGAGGTAAATCAGAAGTAAAATAGCACTGAAGCTAGATGTGGAGACCTTGTACAACACTGTAAAAGCGGCTTGGCTTGGAACTCCATGTGTACCCTACCCTCGTGTCTTTGGGGAAGAATCTCATTTGTCCTTACATTCCTGACCTACACCGTTATAGACCTCAGCCTGCTTCTTTTGCAGAGACCTTTTAAAGGGACTGAGTTAAATTGTCCAGAGATGACAACAAGTTGTGAGAGGCAGGCTCACACTGGCAGCAATTACCAGAGGGCAATGATCAATGGGGGTCTTTTGTTAGCATTACAGGATCACTATTGACTCAGGAAGGAAGTGCCCCCATGGTTTAGGCTGAGCTGAAATGGACAGGCAGCCTTGCCCTTGGCTGCTCACAAGCCACTAACCTACACTTATCTCATTAATTATTCCTGTCCAAATGGCAGCGATCGTTATGATCCACAATCAGCTGAGGAAGAATAGGTCACAGCAAACACAGAGGCTCCATTTACCAATCCAGGACACGCATCCTTTCTCTTATTTGCATCCGGACTATTGTTCGACACCAGTGCTGTTCCTTTGACAAACAGGTAACACGTGACAGCCACACCAGCTCTCTGCAAAAAAATGGATAGAGCTGACATGTTTTTCCACTTATAGAAATAAACATACAGGGCACAATGACCTTGCTAATTGTGTAGATAGGGAGAGGGGATTAGTCTTCATATTCCAGCATGTCCAGATTGCCTTGATCCTCACATATTCCTATTCCAAGCTATGGCCAGAGCCATCAATGGTTTACAAGACGCTTGACGCACAATCCCATTGCTTCAAAAGTATAGTTTCTGCAAGGGAATTTATAGGAAGAAAAGTCATTTGACAGGAATAAAAGACATTTGAGGGATGAGGGCTTCTGGATGGAAGGATGGAGTCTCCTATTAAAGTCACCTTACACTGCTGAGGGATAAATCACTCCCTCGAACATATTGCAGTCTGTTGTAAAGGCAGCTGATTAGTATGACTGAGAATCAAACCACACTCTGTTCTTACCCCCCACTGTGTTATTTTTCTCCCTTGCACTGAATTGTTCAAGCCACAGCATTTTAAATCAAGCTCTGATTTAAGAAAGGGAAGAATATACAAAAGGAGCAGTATATTCCAAACACACCCTGCCCTTCAAGCTTAGTGCTCCCCAGCCACTTCAGAAAGAGGAAAATCATGAGCCCCAGAGGAAATCTTACAAATGTGCACTTGCAAAGTGAAGTTTGCCACGTGTACCCAGCTGGGAAGGGAAAACTCCCCAGCACCTCTGCTCAACACCCTGAGCCCTGGGGGGTGCATTGTATTTGCAAAACAGTTGCCATGCCCCAGTCTATCCTGCTAACTAACCGAGGAACAGCAGACAGCCTCAGAGTTTCAAAATATAAAGGAAGGCCCCCGCCAGGAAGCCATTTCCTTCTCTAAGCTGCATTTGTGCAGAAGGTTTTTTTCCTCTCCTTCTCCCCTCAGGGGGGATAAAATGTGAGAAGAAGGGACTTTCAACATCTGCTCTAGATTTTTATTTTCTTAACTCTTGCTGATTGTTTTTCAAGATTCTTATCCAGAGCCTATAGCTTAAGCGGTCCGTATTTTCCTGACAAGCAATTGTCAGATCTGGTACTGTCTGTCAATGCCATCAGCCTTTGACAGAAGCATTTGCAGTGGGGAAGACTCAGCATTTACAGATTGGGTTTATGCCAGACTCCACTGCACCAAAACCACCCTACAATATTCTTCAACAGCCTTGAAAGGGGACCGAGCAGAGATTTAAATGGTTCTTTGCTACGTCAGTCTCCAACAGTGATTGGGTGGGAGATGGCAGAAGAAAAGGTGAGGATCATGTGCTCTGAGGAGCTGGGTTGGTTTTCAAACACTCCCCACTCTGTGCTCTGCTAGCAAACAGGCAAGGGACTTCAGCAGCTGTCATTGTACTGCTACAGCATCAGTCTAAAAACACCTGTTGGGGTCTGTATTAGCCTGCTAAAAATGGTCCCATTTACAAGAAGCACACATGGGAACTTGCCGTCCTCCTGGGTCAGGGCTAGTGCTGACCACACCCTGTTATTTCTGTTTAAGAGAAACCCATTCTCCCTCCATCATTCCTCAGGGAGCTGGCAGCACAAGAGCTGAAGGAAAATCACCACAGCCAGGACTAGCAGCTTTTGTTCAGAGCACAAGGGATCAGGGATTCACATCGTTACTAATACTAGTGCAAAGCGCTCGTGTTCAGCAAGGGATGATCCCTCTCCCAACCAGCTTGCAGACAGAAAGCACTCCTTCAGGTAACGCTGAAGGGGAGTGGGGATGGGAAGGGGAAGGCAGGGAGGGCACTTCCCTGCGGCTAAGAATGGCTTCTGCCACCCCAGCTGCCACGCTGCCTCATCAAGATCTTTATATGTCCATTTCCATAAGCTGTGTGGGACATCAGTGACCTAAACAGACAGGGTAAACGGCCACCTCTGGCGAGCCTTTCAAACTGATGGTGTGTCCTAGTTTCAGCTGGGATAGAGTTAATTTTCTTCCTAGTAGCTGGTACAGTGCTGGGTTTTGGATTTAATATGAGCATAATGTTGATAACACACCGATGTTTTAGTTATTGCTAAGTAGTGCTTACACTAGTCAAGGACTTTGCAGCTTCCCATGCTCTACCGACTGAGAAAGCTGGGGGTGCACAAGAAGCTGGGAGGGGGCACAGCCAGGACAGCTGACCCAAACTGGCCAAAGGGACATTCCATACCATGTGACGTCATGCTCAGTACATAAACTGGGGGAAGCTGGCCGGGGGGGGCCGCTGCTCGGGGACTGGCCGGGCATCGGTGGGTGGGTGGTGAGCAATTGTACTGTGCATCACTTGCTTTGTGTATT
The DNA here is from genome assembly GCF_000699105.1 of Pygoscelis adeliae. Taxonomy (NCBI): domain Eukaryota; kingdom Metazoa; phylum Chordata; class Aves; order Sphenisciformes; family Spheniscidae; genus Pygoscelis; species Pygoscelis adeliae. The sequence continues at coordinate 2,550,752 of NW_008824983.1, read as the reverse complement.
ATTATTATTACCATATTATTATTATTATTCAATTATTAAACTGTTTTTATCTCAACCCACGAGTTTTTCTCACTTGTGCTTTTCAGGGGGGGAGTGAGCAAGCGGCTGTGTGGTGCTCAGTTGCCAACTGAGGTTAAACCACGACATGGTGGCTGAAGGACCAAGTTATATGGAAGCAGATTCATAGAAATCATATTAATAGGTATAGGCCAGCTGGGTCAGCCATGGTGGATGGTGGGGCGGCCATGTTGACTGTCAGGGCAGCCATGGTGGCCTGACCAGCTCCTCTACCCTGGCAGAGGGCAGGCAGTGAAGCAGGGCCACCGCCACAGCTGGGCGAGCCACGGCCCCCTGCTGAAACCCTGTCAGCGAGTGGCCACTTGCCCGCCAGTGAGAGCCCAACAGCGGGAGGGGAGGGCTCAGCCATGCCTCCAAAGCCATGCTATGCTACACCCCGCACACCACTGTGCCTGTTTATATAAAGCCATTTTTTGTTTTCCTTTCCAGAAAGAACGCTGCCAGTCGCTGGAGGCAGACTTGTTTATCAAGACGTGTATCTCGAAGCCTGACATGAGATCTGCGGCCTCTGGTGCAGCTGAAAAACAGTCTGTCAACACCTTGGAGAGAGCGAGCCAGCAGGGCCGGCGGGGGAGCGGCCCAGCCCGAGTCCCTGCCAAAAGCTACAAGAGGAGGGAAAGTCAAACTCAAGCTGAACAAACCTTTTCCATCCACTCTGTTCAGTATCTGGTGGGGGCATCCAAACCACAAATCGGCCAGTTCTTACATGAAAGGAGAAGCCTTTTTTAATTATTATTTTTTAAACTCTCCCCCCTCCCCGTTTGGAGAACTGCTCTGCCCATAAGCCTGTGAATATATCACTATATTAGGCCTGAAAGTTTATGTCAGAGGGATGTTGAAGTCCTACCATGCTGAAGATTGCCCACTTAGGAAATAAAACACCCTCCAAGGGATTTCTGCACTTGATGATCAGCCTGAATAAAAAAATACTGAGGGGCAGAGTAAATCCTTCAAGCAGAGACCTGCCGGGGAGGGGAAGGGGCTGAGTCACAGGTTAAAGAGACTTTTTGTTAATGCTTTCAGACTCTGTCTGCTGCTCCCGAACTGCCACGACAGGGAGGATGGTTTCTGGGAGAGCAGGGGGTGGCAGAAACCCCCATCACAGGATGGAGTCACCTACCGTCCCTGGGGAGCCAGTGCGGTCTGCGCGCCATGATGGGCTCTTCCACCTCCTTTTCCAGAAGCACCAGCCCTGGAAGCAGGACAGAGAAATACAGGCAATTTGCAGGGAACTAACTTCACAGACTCAGGGAAGGAAGGAGAAAAAGAAGAAAGAAAAGAAAAAGAAATAAAGAAATCCCGCTTTCCAGTGAAAGGTAGTTCCTCTGAGCTACATGGAAAATGTTGCCCGTATCTGTGCAAAATTCCACTAGATGTATGTATTGCTTATCTGGTAATCATCAGTCAATTACATTCACACTCAGCTAAACTTCCTGAGGCAAAGCAATCTCCAAATCACCTCTTTTGTAAATCACTCTTTCTTCTCCGCAGCTCTTCACCCCAGCACCTTCCTCATCCCTCCTCCTTCCTGAGGCTCTGCGGCTTGCACTGGGCAAGGTGCCCAAAGTAGGCAATTGCAGTCCTCCCGTGGGAGATGCATAGCTGGCATTCCAGGAGACTCATGTCGCTGAAGCCCCCCCAAAATGACAAATAGCTGGGGAGAAAAGGGCACACGCACAAAAATGCCACAACTTTCACAATTACTTACCTAGGAGAAGGTTGGAGTTGTATGCAGACAGGTACTGCCCCAGCCGCCGTGCATTTTTAGACATCCATGAAGATGGATTCCAGGATGGAAACTCTACTTTCTGAATCTGCTGGAAAGCCCCCCTTCATTCAGAGTGCCTCACCCTTCCTCCTTGTGGGTATATGATGGGAATGCATTCCCTTGGTCCACAGGGAAAGCATAGTTCCCCAGCTCATCCACAGGGATGGTATGTCCTAGCCCTGTCCATGTTAACAGTCCCTGTACTATGCTCCTTACGCTTAATGTAAGGCAATTTTTTATGTGTTATCAATTATTGTTCCTCTTCTCTGAAGTTTCCTGCTGCTCCTCAGATTGTGACATGAGTACAACAATAAGCAAATCCTAATTCTTCATTGCTCATGGGCACACAGAGGGAGCTGGGTAGGAGGAAATCTCGTGACATCTGATATCACTGGCGGGATCTAAACAGACATAAAGACGTGAAAGACAGACACATTTTTATGGACCATCTGCAGAAATGCAAAGCATAGTGTTTCTCTATGCATCCACTGGGCTTGCAGGATTCTCGACTTTGGGCCACCAAGTTTTCCTTGCCAAGATAAAGGCACAGTGCATGGGAATACGCTTGCTAGTTTGCAGTATCCTATTCTCAGCGGCAGTTGCAAGATGGTTTCCATTCTTAGTGTCTCCCCAAAATATCTAAGTCTTACCTAAATCTGTAAGGATGCTTCTGACATGCCCAGGGAGAACAATTTCTAAAGTTCAGGCTCATGAGAAATAAAACTTTCTGGGTACCATTATAGGAAATTATTCTCCCATGATGCATGGCTTTGGTTGTTTTCCAAAACAAAAACCCCAAATGCACTTTTTTTTCCCTTCTGCTGCCCCTTCCTGCAGCTCAAAGTTTTGGCATCACCCACAGCATTCATTCCCATGTACTGTCCAAGACCTGAAACCTATAATCTTCACACCAAATGAATTTCTGGTTTTAACCCCACAGTTGATCATGATGAGAGGGGCTTCCCACTTTCAAAAATAAGCATCTGCCTCTTGCTCTGAATTTCCACTTCATACCTAGGAAAAATACAGCAACAGGACCAATTCCATATTATCAAAAAAATATACAAAACTTTCTTCCACAGTTTATGCAGAAACTACCCAAACACTGTGCATAAGCTTCCACCAGAGGCTTTATGTCGACAAACAGATAAAGAACACGGTGGGACAGATTTCCCAAACGGGCTAAGTCAGTACCGTTCTCTCGACTTCACGTAGTGCAAGTCTGGCCTGAGATATCTAAGCCACAGGCACCATGATCAGGAGTGAAATTAGAGCCTGCAGTTCCCATTAGTATTTCTTGTAATAGGAATCTTTGCTGGAACTGCCGTACCTTGGTGCTTCCTGAAGTATGAGTAATTATTGGGGATGTCCGGAAGAAAAGTCCTCGGGGATACAGTCGTGCACGTACCTACTCTGGCACACGGGGCACACCTTTGCAGGGAGCCTGGCTCATTTTTCTGGGTAACGAAACACTGAATGTCTGCTTTTCAGGATGATATTTTGTACATGTAGACGACAGCACAGGCGAAATGTCAGAACAGTCATTTAATCTGGCTGGTGGAGAATGAGGCTTGCAATGTCCAGACTAAAATATGTTACCCTTTGGAAAGATCACATCACCGCCAATAGGCAAAACGATCAAAACTGCTTATCAACCGCGCTTGGAATAAGGCCAGAGCACGTCTGGAGCAGAAGCCTTTCTTTGCCTGTACATCACATCATCTGCGTTATCAGCCACTTTGCTGCAAGCTCACAGTGAGGCTTGTCATGATCCCTCTGCATCCACAGAGCAATGCACCGAGGCCCAGAGGAGGAGGATGAGAAAGCATCTGAGCTTCTTTGCTGAGTGTTTCCTGTTTCATTTGTTTCTTTGTTTTGAAAAAGAGAAGAAAGAATCTGTCTTGAATGTCATGTATAGAGACTCTGGCTCTGAAACTGCTGCAGTGCTCCTATTCAGCTCCAAGCATCCCCGCGCTCAATGGCCTTTTATCTCCCGATCACCGACATGACAGGAACTGCGGTTACCATGTCACCGGCTGCTATTGCAGACTCGGAGGGATCAGGACCTTCAGCCACAGGTTATGGACTCAATACATATTCACAGAGTCCGCTGAGCTCCAGGATCACTCGGACCCCGCAATGTAACGTTGGGAACGCATCTACCCTCTACAGCACAGCATTTACATTATACAGCATGCACGAAATCTAAACATTTGAGCTTTATTTTTTAACAGTGTTAGAAGAAACAATTTAAATTTCCACTAATTTATTTTGTGAGTGTTTAGTGAGCTACAAGTTTTGTAAGAGCACTCTAAAATCACTGACAAGTCAATTGGGTCTCTTTTACCTGCTCTGGCATAAAACGCTCTGTTGAAATGTCTCAGATCATTTTTTTCTGTGAGCTTTGTTTATTCTAGGGTTGACTGTTTGAGCTTGTCCCTTCCTTGCAGTTGGTTGAGTAAGTCGTCTGGTGGTGGTCCCCGATCGGAGATGATGAGCAGGCATATGAGTAGGTTGCTGATGAAAGTGCCAACAGAAAGCAACCAGGCAAATTTGCCTTTTGCAGCCATTTGGGACCCCAAAACTCCATCACATGAGTGATGTTGAAGAGAACTCAAAGAAACATCAAGCTGGACAGAGTGGACTCGTTAGAAAATTCAACTGAAAACCCACAGAAAATATACTCCACTGTGTACCCAGCTCCAGTTTGTGTATCCATTGCCTGTTTTGTGTTAAAAGCTCTCTTCTGAATTAAAAGCAGGTATTTTCCCAAGAGTTTGCAAGCCCCCCCACAATCGCTTCTCCGTCTAGGTGACAGTAAGACAGCCCTCAGCTTTTCCAGCATTGTCTTACTGTTTTCTGCCAGGGAGGCAATGTGAAAACCTTCCCGAGCCAGCTACCATCACCGCAAAAATTTGTCTTGGCATTTTTCAAGCTGTAGAAACGTTTTTAAAAGGACTGGTTCCCTTGCTAAGGCTAAAAGAATCGGGGCACGGGTGTGGAAATATCGCAAGTTTTTCTTTACAGGAATTCAGCTCCTACTAACCCCAATTTTCACCAGCTTTCCCACTGCGTCCAATAAACCCATTGTTTCAGCAGACCTCGCCTGAAACGAAAACTGTTGAGAGGGGGCGCTGGGGCCTGCGGCAGCGGCTGTCGAAG
>NW_008824983.1:2542870-2545583 GCF_000699105.1 Pygoscelis adeliae | reverse complement strand
GGGGGCGGGCGGGTCTACGGAGATGTATGCACCTATGTGTGCCTGCCGCGTGTGTGTACGCAGGGACGTACGCACGCACATACCTTTTATATTTTCATGTATATGCACACATATATACGTACATAGAAATATACACACGCACAGAGATGCACGCATATGGATCTGCGTTTGTGCGCGTGTGTGTATATATATATAAAATAGGCATTTTTATATATATATATAAAAAAGGCATCGCGTGTCTCTGAACAAGAAATTACACACACACACACACCCCCCCAAACCTCCCCTGCGCTTTTCATAGCTCTGGGGACATGCTTCATAAGATCTGGGGACAGCATTTACTGACACTGCATAATGCTTTCTAATCAGGGACAGAAAGATAATACCTGATACCAGACAGACACACACACCCCTCCCAGGCTGAGCGAACGCATCTTCTGTGTGGAAGGAGATAATCCGAGTCACAGCAATAACTGCAACCCAAGATGTGTGGGGTTTTTTAAAAGCCTTATTTTTCTTTTTGTGGTTTGGGGTTTGGGGTTTTTTTTTCGTTTGGTTGCTTGTTCTGTTGTTGTTAGTCTCACAGTCCCCCCCCTAGGGAATCGCTTTCCCTTGTCGAAGTTGCAGATGTGACACTGTGGGAAAGACGCCGAGTTGTACTTTGTCCTGCTCTGTCGCCCCCGGCACGGATCTGGCTGTTTTCCGGCCCGCGTTCTCGCGTGGTCCCTTAACTTCATGGAAAAGGGAAAGCCGGGGGTTGAGCGGGGGGGATTTCAGGGTTTCACCATTGCAGGCAAACAGCCCGCGCTATAGAAACAAACAAACTAGGCGGTAAAAGCAGTTTAAAGTCACATTCTGGGACTCTGTATGAAAACAAAATAGACAAGAAAACCGCAGGCTCAGTATTCAAAACCCTGAGGGTGCAAAGTGGTCTGACTAAAACCAAAAGAAATTGTTGTTCAAGAACAGGCCAGAAATGAGGTGGGATGCTGGGGAAGGGCTGGGAGAGGCTTCGGGGCAGAGGATTAGTAAGAGGAGGGGAGAAAATGAGTGGGAAGGCCAGGGGCCAGGGTTCAGCGGTGACCCTAAGGAGCTCGTCGGGGACCACGTGTGTTTCACTGCAGGGCCTGCTCGACTCCCGGCGCAGTCCCTGGGAATGACCAGTGCATCGGGAAAACAGAGGAAGGGGGACCAATTTTGCACAGGGTCAATTATTTCCGATTATTTGGGGATGGGAGAGGGGATTCTTTCCGAGCCCTTTGGGTAATCAGGCTTGCACACTGAAGCGTAGCATTTGTTTCTCCTTGTTACCACAGCAGATATCTCCTCTCGGCTGTGGAGCCATCTCTATTTCCCTGAGCCCTCCCTGACTCAAGGCCCCTTTCACTTCTCACCAAACTATGCAGTCATTTCTTGAGGGAGCGAATTCCAGCAAGTTATTCTCTAGGGAACCTTCCTTATTTAGAGAGAAACCACAAGCCAGGGAGATCTGGGAGGGGAGGGAGAGAAAAAGAGATCAGGCTTGGTTAGAAGCAGCAGCTGAACAGCTGGGAGATCTTTCGGTTGGTTTATATTTCTAACTCTGTTTGGGTCTTGCTTTACAACCTCGAATGAAAACAAATCAGGATTGTTTCCTCCTTCTTGGAATGTCTGTTTAGGATTTTAGAAGGCGGGGGGGGACGACACTCCACATGGGTTCTCAGGAATCGCTGCTCCCCCCCCGCCTTTTTCCCCCCCCCCCCCCAACCTCTCCTGCACACACGCATGTGCGCGCACACACATGCAGCCCCACTCTCTTCCAGCCACGCAATAAAAATAGAGACATTTGTAAAATTGCTCTGACAATGTTTGCAAAGGTGGCTTTTCACCCTTCGCTTAGAAAGGGAAACATTTTTCATGTGTTGGGCCGCTGCAGGATAAACTGTCGAGGACCGTCACACAAATAGCGTCGATCTTAAATTCTTTTCCGAGTCACAAAAGCAGAATACCCCCAAAAAAAAAGAAAAAATCCTTTCCTCGCTACAGACAAACATCACATTGATTCTTTCATGGGATTATTTCTAAATGCCGAGCACTGAATTCAAGCGCTTTTCCACGTACCCGAGCACAGACACACTTGTAATCCGCCTCAGCCCAACTCCGAGAGGCACACACGGACACGGGGTGTCCTTGGACCCTCGAGCATTATTGCCACGCCGGGCAGAGGCGTAGCGTGATGCTTCTTAGCCCCGTTAAAAGTCGTTTAAATTGCAAAATATACGCAGCGGCCTCAGAGCGCCTCGTCTGCTGAAACAAACTTAAACGGCTGGAAGAAGGGAATGCAACCTCCCCAGGAGGCAAAAATGCAAACCCCGCGAAAGCGGGATGGAAAGAGGGGCAGGACCCAAAGGGAGCGGCGGCTGGATGCGCCGGCGGGAGCTCGGCGAGCGGCCGTGGCCCGGCGGACGGGGCTTGCTGTGACAGTCCCGGGGCCCGCGGACGAGAAGATGAGAAGCAGCTCAAGTGAGCCCATCGGCTCGGGGCCGTTCTTCGGAGGATAACTTTCCTTGTTTACACGTAAAATTACACGCGTAAAATACAAGCCCGTACCCGCGTGTGCGTATATATGTGTATTTGCACTCCCAGCGTGGGGATCCGGGCGTGCGGACCTCGACCGCGTCCGAAGCTCTTCGATAAGAGCGGGCCACGCCGGGCTGCCGCTTCGGGCTATCGA
>NW_008824983.1:2538049-2539154 GCF_000699105.1 Pygoscelis adeliae | reverse complement strand
GGGGGAGCAGAAAGCTCGCCTGAAATAAAGTACACATCTGTTTCCAGGAGAAAATATGGTAAAAAACACCCACAGAGACAAAACCTGGCGTAGTCGCCACTGGCTGTACGGACAGGAAAAAGCACCGTCTGTTATCTCTTAGGTGGCCCTTAAGTGGATATTTATATTTACAACCGGTTTTTTAATCAGTCGCTTTATCATAATCCGTGCTATGTGTGTGTTGTAATACAGACAGACAAAAAAAAAAAAAGCCTGGTGTGTATATACAGTCATATGTTCACAATTCCTTTTGCATGCACAAGCAGGCGCCCTTACAGCATAGACTACCATAAAATTTAAATAGGGGTAGATTTTTATGGGCTTGTGTATTAACAGTCTCTAATAAAATAAAGCTTACTGTGTATGTGTGTGGTTTGCGTGCATATGGCTGCACTCGCCGTCCAGTTTTCAATTTGTTAGATAACCAGTGCAGGTAGTATTAAAGGGGGCATATACATACACCCATTAACACGTATTCATAAACCCGTATATGTCTGTGTTTTTGTGCGCACGTACTGAGATCTAGTTTCCGACCTGGGAGAACGATATATCATCTCTGATATTTCAACAAGTGGGGTTTTTTACGTCTTAAATATTTTGTAAGCCAGACTGCACAACTGGAAATAATGCATTTTCTATGAGATATAAAAGAAAAAGCCATCAACTTTTTTTTTTCCCCCTTGAAAACTCTTTAGAAGTTTGGAAAATAAAATCCCGGAGATTTGCGAGGCCATTAAATCGTTTCGTTCCCTGTTTGCGCACACGCGTGTGTGTGCCCGCACGCACGCACCGCTCCACACGCACACGCGTGCTCCCCTTGGTGTAGGGATTTCCACCAAACCCGTGAGAGGACACCGGTGGGTGGGTGCTAAACGACACGATTTAGGAGCTTTCCGTCCACGGGCTTAGTTTTCCCTAGGTTTTGCGTACAGACGTAATGCCTGTATTTTATAGATAAAGATTTTACGTGTATATGTACATTGTATATGTATACGTGTGTATATTTGTACACGTTATGTAGCAAGAAATGCAGAGAAAACGGTTTGAGCCTCGGCTGCGGGGGACC
>NW_008824983.1:2522510-2535519 GCF_000699105.1 Pygoscelis adeliae | reverse complement strand
TATGGACGTCTCCGTGCAGCCGGGACGGGGCTCTGAAGGCGAGGCTGGGGGTCGCCCGCCTCTGTAGCCACCTCACCTCACGTGCTACGGAGGAAAATGACGCGAAGTGTGCCCTTCTATTAACGCGGTCAATAGAAAACGTGCCGTTAATGAAACGGCGTCCCCGAGCCGCTGAAGTGGCGTTTAAGCACCAGGCGAAGCGTTCCCCCCCCCGCCTCCCCACCGCGGATTGTAAATGGAGCGGGTAGCGCTGGAACTATTTGCTCTGGGCAGCTTTGTGCTTTTTAAGCGCCTAAGCCTCACCTCGCCGTAATTTAAGTCATTATCTGAAGTGATTTAAGTGCTCGTCTTGCCATAAGCAATTATCTCAGCATTTTCGTTAAAGTCACTTTCAAAACAAAAATCTCCTGACGGCCAATGGAGTCTTAAAGGCACCGTTTTAAAGTGTTTATTTTTAGCTAACAGCTTAAGAATAAAGAACATCTGAAAGTATATATATACATACATTTGTGAATAATCGTTCTTCACTGTTCTTTACGATTTTTTTTTTTTTTTTTTTTTTTACAGTTTGTTCCTTACCATTGACACCGCCCTTCACAAGTTGTTCTTCACTATATTTCTTGAGTACGCACGAATTGATCTCTGGCATAAAAACCTCGGGGAAACAATACCGCACAATTTACGGGTGTAACTGTGCCTTCGGAACTTACCACAGAGCTGGCCAAGGAAATGCGTAACTGACGTCTAAATCTCGGAGAACGGCAGCAAATATTTCTCTCCCCGGTATTCTGCAGCACGTGGCAGTTTGTACGTGAGGGTGGTCTGCAACGTACTGCTCCCTATTCATGAAGGCTTTTTGCAATGTTTGTTCTAAAAACAAAGTAAAAAAATCTTGCCGTGTGTTTCGTTAAGAGTACTGACAGCCTGAGAGCCGGGGTTTCAGGCAGGGAGAGAACTTCGGGATCTGATCCTGTAACCGCTAACGGAGCGAGTGCTTGCTATTTATCAGCACTTCTAGGATAAATTGTTCATAACTTTCGCAAAAATAGGGACAAAGTCCCTGCTTCAGGATCAAGCAAATGAAAAACGAAAAATCCATCTAATAATGAGAAACAAATCTAATGAAAAATCGAGGAAGGTATACGAGACGCTGGGCATGGCTCGTTTTCAGGGGTCAGGCTTGGGTAGAAAATTAGTAGAAGTACAGCCAGTACGTGGGTGTAGGACGTGGTATCGAAAACCTGGTCATGCTGAAGTTTGCTGCGTTAGTATATTTGGTGTATGAAGTTCCCTCAGTGCCTGAGAGAGGGAAGAGCAAGTCTGCGATTTGTATCTTTCTGTGCTTGACAGCATGCCTTCGGGGGAGTTATTTTTAAAATGTGTGTTTATTTTAATTCAAAAGACGTAAAATGCCTTTGTTTGTTTGTTTGTTTGTTTGCTACATCGTTAAATTTTTTGTACACAGTTTCCCAGTGTTTCAGCTGCTTGTGTAATTTAATAAGGGAGTTGTGCACGTTTGCCATATTGTTGCTGACATAAATGATGTGGTGAACCACCGAAAACAGAGATAAAAGCTAGCTGAATGGTTCTAGTAAACCCACATGACAGGACAAATTTCTAGCTTAATTGTGTATTTTTCTAGACATTGTCTGCTTCTTTTTATTCAAAGGTACTATAAAATATGCAAAAAAATTAATCAGCTGTTCATATAACAGTATTCTAGATTCCGGCTGCGGAGGAAGTAACACAACAGCATCAGCTTGGTTCTTCACCTGACCTGAATTGGCGTAGGTAGGAACATTTCCCACTAGCTGGGGATCTGTGACATTGACAGGTTTACATGCTATTAAGGTCCTGGGATTTAATTCGCTCGAACTGCAAAGGGAGTTTTGATGGATAAAGATACAGGATCGGGCCCACGAAAAAAAAAAAAAAGAAAAAAAAGGCTATTGCTGAACAACTGGTGTCAGCTTATTTTTATTGTGTCTTAAATCCTGTTTTAGTTTAGCTTTCTAAATTAGTTTTGAGATACAGATTATCCACATGTCTGGAACTCAGTGGCACAAGATGCTACAGATCCAAATAGCTTAGTAGGACTTCTAAAAGGATTATGTAGCTGTATGGATAATAAAAAGCAAAGTACTGGTAATACAGGCATGTATAAGGGATATAAATACTTATACGTCAGGGTGTAAACCAACGACTAGATTTACATTGCTGGAAATTGTGTTTCCTGGTGCAGGTTTTTTCATAGTTGTCTGTTATGAAGTTACTTGTTGTCCCTTACTTTGAGTCATCTGGGACCGATACCTGTCTGAAGCAGAACACTGAAATATATAAACCACTTTTATTTTTGCCAATGCTTATATATATTTTCCTTTTTGAACATTATAAATCATCATATTCCCTGCTTCATTCAAGGTCTGTTCCCCATTAAAATAAACGGGAGTCTTTCCAGCGACTCTGACAGACATTGGATTATGACCTAAAGGAATTATGCACTATATGTCATGCAGAGCCAAAGAATGAATAAGCATGGAATCTGATTAGATCTGTTTTTCTTGGTGTTACAGTTATTGTGGTTTGCACAACTGCTACGTAACACAACATTTTGCAGCTGATGTCTGTTCTACGTATGTTAGAGAGATTTGTTCTTCCACATTTTTTTATTTCATGCCAATATGTTATATAGGTAGCTACTCACAGAAAGAAAGAGTAGATCAGTTAACTCTACAGGGAGACCATAACTACTACTTATTGCAACAGAGATTCAAGAATGGTTTACACCTGGGACTGTACTGCCTAGTGATGAGGACAGAACAGCAAAGTGTAACTCCTAGTTTCTGCTTCTGACCCTGGGGACCGACCAGGTGTGTGACCTTGCCTCAATTTACGGGTCTGTAGATGATAAGTCAGAGTTTGCTTCATGGAAGCAGGTTAAGGATCTTGTTTGTAATGCTCCAAGAGTCACTGTTGAAAGATTTCTAGAAATACAAAGCTTTGTGTGGAAACAGTAACAAAAACACAGGCAGAAAGTGCAGAGCTCCTGCATGCCAGAAACATTCAGCCTGTGGATGTAAATCAAAAATATCAGGGATAATTCATGGATGCATCAGGAGATCTATTTTCCCTATACCAAGTGCAAACTGAAGCTTTTAAAGTAAAATAAGTGGAGAAAGTGTGCTTTCCAGACACGGGAGGAAAGAGCTCATGTAAAGCACACTGTAGTAACTGCTCAGTGAATTTTTTCTTCTCTTGAATATTTTTAGTGGCATAAAAACTTTTGCTGCTTGAACAAGTTGGACACTTGAAACTCATTTGTTATTTTGTGTTGGTTTTTTTTTTCCCAAGCCATGTCTGAGCTTCTGAAACCCAATTACAGAAACCTTCCTCTCCATGATTTCTGCTGAACTAGAATTATATTGCAATTTGGTGGTGTAAGTGCAGATTGTCCCAAAGCAGGCTAAGGAGTTTGTTTCACTTTAGACCATAATAATTGTGAGTTCCCTCCCTGCCCCCCAAATTCTGTTTGAATTATTCACTCATGGTAAAGTCTATGATGCTCGTGTATCCTGACTGTTCACTGTGAACCCCATGTCACATCCCTGAAGTAATGGAAACCGGTTCTATAAACCTTATCTTGCCTCCTTGAAAAAAAAAAGAGATATGTGCACGTAGCTTTACAAACACCAGCTGCTTACGAATGTGAATGCCATCCTGGACGTTGCTGGAGCACGGAATAAAAAGACTAGAGTGTCGTGTGATAAAATGGTTAAGATGCTTGAAATTCTGTTAGCGCGCAGGGTCTCAGGCTAGTTCAGGCGGCAGCATGAGCTTCCCCTCTGGAGTCCTGCCTGACTTCCAGAGGCTGCTCTGGGAAATGAAGGCAGGGTCGCAGCTCTCGCCTCTCAGAGCAAGGGAGCTGTGTTATCGCCAGTGCAGGAAAGCAGGGCACTGAAGTAATTCTTTAATCCGCCGCAGGGGGGTTTGGGGACTGCGGCAACGCTCAGATGTAGCTCGGAAGGGCTGCTTCAGTCCTCCTCTTGAATCACACGGCTGCAAACCAGAACGAATAAAAGGGAAACAGGGTAAGGGAAGCGACAGGAGTGAACGGCGTCTTAGAGAGACACGAGCTGTGTGAGCTCAGGTTAGCACTCCCTCTGAACAAGAGGTGACTTTACATTTCTTGGCCAGGTCTATAGTTTAAATACACAATCATCTAAATACTTCAGTCTTTTCCAGTGCTAAACAGTTTTGTGCAATGTGCTTCGGTCACTCAGCACCTTTTCTCATCAGTAAGCCAAAATACCCGTTCCATGTGTTTTTAACCACCAGAAATCTCGTTCAATACCAACACAAAAAATAATAGCAAAGGGCAAAATGTCTTTCCCCTTCACCAGCCCAAATACACACAGCAACTGCAGAGGCACAGGGGAACTGGTGCGTTTCTGATGCGGAAAGTCAGGGACAGGTGTCGTGCTTGAAGTAGTCTCCTCCTACGGAGGCAGAAAAGGCTCCATTTTTTGCCACTTAAATGGTTCTCCCCATGCATCCGTCATCCCCTGCTCCCATGCAGCGAGCGGCATTAAGCTCTGGGACCGCTGTGCTAACTGCACAGGGAGCGGGAGAACCCGCAGCCCTGGAGAGACCGGGTGATTTGGTGGTGCCCACGTTGCCTCCTCCCAGCTCCGGGGTTTCTGTGTGTCTGTCGCTTTTCTCCACCCAAAGCCCTGCCCTCACACCCCCCACCTTCCCAGCCCGGAGCCAGGGGTGCCAGGAAGGTGCAGGCTGGCTCTGGGGTGGTAGGACCCATAGAGTTGCCAGCTCAAAACAGAAAGGACTGGATTTTCCTGTAGAAAGGATGGCATAAAGTGCACATTTGAGGCCAGCCGGTCTCTCCCTTGCTAGAACATAACTGTTCTTTGCCTGTTCCCCAGAGCTTTACTAGTACATAATTTCCAGATTATCACTTCCATCTTGTGAATATGGAGATGCTGCTATAGTAGAGTTCATCCTCGGGAGAAAATATTACGCATTTTAAATTGCTCTCTTTGTCTTTTCCCTGCAGATATATTTTGTGCTAACAGGGAATCCAATCTTCCACACAAACTCGGGAACAACATGGTGAACTATGATAATTATTGGACCTGTTAGGTCTATAGTGGAAATAAATCTGCTATGAACCAACATTTTCCCTCATATGTTTCACAGAGAGGCAGTAACCCTTCTGCTGTCAATGAATTAATTTGCTAAAAGAAGCTGGAGTTCATAGATAAATCTTGAGATTATTTCTCATTTACATATTAGCTTAGCATTTATGTGCACTTCTATTGCGTGATACTCCTGGGGACAATCCAGGAAACAATATGAATCATCTAATATGTAAAAATTAGGCTACAATAGAAGGAGTAAAAAAGCTTCCTTTTTTCCTTTTTTTTTTTTTTTTTATTTTTTTATTTTGAATTCTTTGGAATGGTCTTTGTGATTACTTTAATCATCTAACACTGTATGCATAGTATTCCAGAGATGGTTTTGCAGCTGTCTGATGCTGGAGCATACCTGAAGAAAGCTTTCTGTGCTGTGTTATCTCAAGGCACTCTTCAGAGTGCATGTTATCTCAAGGCCTGCTGGTGGGGGCTTGTGTGATATTGTGGCTCAGACATGGATTGGTTTTTTCTTCTTATTTATGGGGAAGAAACCAGGTCAGAGGCATAACTGAAAGCAGGACCAGTGTACTTCCTATTTCCTGTGGAGTCCCCAGAGCTCTAGTTTGAAACCATTACTGTTGTTAATTAATGATTTGCCAGCTGTCTGCACTAATTTTATAGCATTTATGTATGCAGAGCCATTGTGCCTCAGATTCCTGCTTTAGAGTCCTGTAAGTGAGACACTACAACTACAAAACCAGCATCACACTTACATGTTCATTTGTTATTTTGCATGTGGTCTGCTTGCACATAATGTCCCTTTAGCTTTTCAAATCGGGAGGCTGGCTGAAGAGGTTTAGTGGCAGCAGGGATCTACTTTGGGACATTTCATTTCAAATCTTTGCTTGATTTAGGGCAGTAATAGATCAGGACAAAGGCAAAGTGGCTTTCTGTTGATTCTTGTTTTGGAAATACACGTCAGTTTAAAACCAGAGTGAAAATGCTGGGCACTATGATGTGTTAGCCAGACAGATTCTTACAGAAAACATAATATCTGTGTGTGTTTGTTGCTGCCGAACTGCCCTGAATGCCTACACTCGGCTGCAATGCATGCATGGCTTTGCTTGCCTCCTTCCATTACCGTTTCATAAAACCCTTGTTTTTCCTGGAGGTTTGGGAAAACAGATGTTTGCAGTAACACAATTCCCACTGACCAACTCCATTTTGCCGTAGCAGTCCTGCAGTTACAGTTGGCTAAAGGTTTGGTCGGGGTTTTTTTCCCATTCTCTCCTTTGAGGGCTCGCGTCTATGTGGGCTGTTAAGCAGCTGTGGCATTTCTGCCAGAAATGGCAATATTTCAGCGGCAGCTGACTGTACACACACTGTACAGTTTATAGAGTGGGATCCCGCTACTCCGGAACTGATTAATCTGGATGGCTAGGTTAGTGTTTGGGCTAATCCCCACCTCCTGCTGCTTCTAGTTCCTCTACAAGGTTTATATTTTTCATATGTACTCCTTGAAGTTATTGTTTAACTCGTGTATTATTCCCTGTAGCCAAAATACTCTTGGGGAGGAAGAAAAATAAAAGCATGATTTTATCTAAAGCATCTACAGAATTCTTATTTTAAAAAAGAGCAATAGTTTAAAATTAAAGTGAAAATAAAGCAATGTTACAGTAATTCCAGTTTTCAGTAATCGGAGTAGTGATACGACCCCTACGCACTTGAATTAACAAGGTTTCATTGTGTTTCAGTTTAAAGCATAGCCGTATGTGTCTCACCTCAGTAAATGGCAAAATTTCCATGGAAGCCAAGTAATGGTGCAACAGTTTGGAGTCTTTTGAAACAGACAGTTATACAAATGTTGAATTCCCACAGTTAGAAAAAATTTAGATCAGCTGGTTGGTTTATAGGTATATGTATAGCACAGGAGTAATCTAAAGAATTACAGGTCCCCTCTAAGGCCAGACTATGCTTATTTCTATATCGCTTTTACACTCCCCTGATTCAGCAGTCTGCAGCTTCTGCTGTCTTTATCAGATTTGGTCATTTATGGGCAAATGCCTTTCAAATAAGCACCTTAAAATACTTGACTATATGTTGAATTATTAAGATCATAAAGCGAGTTAAAAAAAGATTCTTAGATACCAGTGGGCACAAAATACGCCAGAGGATTTATCTTCTCCTCCCCCCATCCCATCCCAAACAATCCTTTTCAATATTGAAGAGGTCTGAGAACAATCCAATCCACAAGGTCAAGATAGGGTCAGATTTCCTGACCTCCTTGCCCCCACCTCTTGATAATCTAGAAATGAAAATCAATTCTTGTCTTCGAGCTTGTGAGGAGCTCATAATTGCTTTAGACCAAAGCACAAAGTGCCTGCTTTTTCTGCCACCTTTCAATTCTTGGAGATGGGGATGTCATTTTTCAAGTCGGGTGCACTGTCAGGATTAGATTGCATGGTAACCAAGTAGAAAGATTTCTGCTCAGAATGAGATTTCTTCTCATCGCTGTGCCTTTTACTCAGGTCCAAATTCTTTTTTTCCACTATTATCTGTAGGGATATCATAATACGCTTTGAGCAGATTGTCCATGGAAAGCAGTTTTTTCTTCTCAAGGCCAAAATCAGAGGTCTTTTATGGCAGTTGGAATTAATGGATAAATAGAAACTGAGACTAAATTTCGTTCTTGATCTTTTGTTTACTTCACACTTCCTGACAAAAATCACACCGATCAAATAAAATGTGAGTAGAATTACACCTTATATTTTTTAAGTATAGCTTTTTAGCCAAGTAAACTAAAACGTGATATCCTTTCCCTTATGACAGAACATTTCTAGGCCATTTTGGATTGCTGCGAGTTGCTGTCCCACAAATGAGTTTGTACGAGGCTGTGCAGTACCAGCTGTCTGATGGGGCTTACCTAGCACAGTGGGCTCTGACGGGCAGGTCACTGCCCCGGCAGTCAGGAGAATAGGGCTGGAAACCTGGTCCCGCCAAACTCCCAGTTAGGGGAGGAGGGGACTTGCTTAGGACCATACTTCCCTCTGATGAGATGTCCTGTGCGAGCCTGAAACCTCAAATCTTTAACACCTTACCTGCATCAAGTTACAAAATGGAGGAAAAAAGGAGGGATCCAGCTTTTTTATGTGAAGGACCCTGAGGACCATGTGGGGAAGGTTCAATGGAAGAGTGATGTATCACTTGTTTTTCAGCGGTCTTTTCCTTTTTACACCTCATGAGCATGTGCATATCTATTTTCATCTGTCCTGCTTAAAAATGTATTGGTGATACTGTGCGGACTTGACTTTTTCCATTTGTATCCCTTATGGCTTACTATTATGGTTGTTATCGAAAGAAAGGTCACTTTCGCCTTTGGGGAAGGCGACCATCTTTATGTGGCTTTTGTTCTTGGGATTTTGAGAAGTTCTTCTGCTGAACGACTCCAGCATTTCTGATAATACCGGTATCCTGCATACCTACATTAAAATTGGAGAGAAGGCAGCTCTTTCCCCACTACTATTCTGCTGCTGAGATTCATGGTTTGGCCATAAGAGCCATATAGATGACAAAAGAAACCATAAGTAAGACTGTGATTTATTGCTAGAATGATTTTTTTTTTTTTAGTATATACTGAATGAACATTTTTATACCTGTTTTTACCTCATTTGGCAGCTGAGAGTGTCAGTAAGGAGAGCTGACAAGAATTACAGTAAAATAAAGCCTAAATAATTAATTCTGTCAACAAATGAGGGTACAAGATCAATAGCTAACAATAGTCTCAAAGTTAAGGAAAGAAAAGAGAAGGAGGAGGAAAGACAATCCTACCTTTAGATCCTGCCAGGATGAGAAAAGTAAGGGCAGCATTAAAGTAAAAAAAGATTTTTTTGAGATCCATGTTGAGTCTTGGTTCTTGTTTTCAGAGACTGTCGCAGCAGGTAAACTCATGGAGTAAAAGCACTGTGAAACCACAGAAAGTTTGATGTGCTGATGGCTCGGCAGTATCAATCTTTCTTTCCCGACAAGGGAAAGCAAAACAGAAGGGCATCTGCCACAAAGCAAAGCCCGTTCCTCTGCTGATACCAGCTGGCCCAGGGAAGCTGCATCAGGCAATGGCAGCAGAGTTTCTCCTCCATCTTCCTCCTCTCTTCATAGATTCATCCTTCCTTCTCACAGGCCGCTCTCCAGATGGCACAGCCTTATTAGTGTTGATGAAAGGAGGCTTGAAACCCAAGGCCCATCTTTCCCCTTCTTGATGTCAGCGAGAATTGCACCCACTGATTTTGAGTTTTGCAATTTGAATTGCACTGACTGATACTAAGAATTAGCGTTGCTCTTGAATGGGGAGTGAAATAATATGTATTTAAATCGGGTAGGACCCAAGTACATAAGTTTTATTCAGGTACAAGCTTTGCTCAGAACCACAACTGTCTCTTCCCTGTACTGATGTATAAAAGAAAACAAAGAGAATTTTTCTGTTCAATGTGATCAGAAACACCAAAATCCTCAGTTTACGGTCCTACGCTTGTTACACCGTCCCCATAAGGCAAGTTCTGGTTCTTGAGCAGATTAGCACATTCTGAAGTTTTAACATATCTATTGTATCTCAGCACTTGTTAAAATGTAACTTTAATTCTGAACGTCCTGTGACTATTAACTGGGCTTGTGTTCTCACACAAAATAGTTTTCAGGTCAGTATCATCTCTTTTTCCTCACCACTTGCCTTCTCCGTATAAATGGGCTTGAAAACAGAAAGTGCAGTGGTGCTAAGCAAAGACTTCCCTTCTGTTTCTCAAATAAAAATTAAAAAAAAAAAACGCAAAGAAAAAGATAAACGTTTTCTGACCAAATGTAATTTGAGAACTGGAGTGACTTATTCTTCGTTTCTTTGTTTTGCTTTTGATAATTACACCATATGCCTATAATATATTCTACACTGAATTATTGATATGCACTTTCAACCTCAGCCCCTGAGTCCCACTGTTGTTTCTGACGGGGAATAATAACACACTTCCCTCTTTAACATGCCCCTTGAGAAGTGACTAAACACAAATATTTATCACCGCCTGCCTTGCCTGTATGCATCATCCTAGCTGTGGATGTTGAACCCCATTTTTTCCCTGTAATTTCTTGCTGCTGTGGGCTGTGCAGAGCCAGGTGAGCTCAGGCTGACACCCAGGCCCTGTCCTGCCGGTGGGACTGAGGTGGCTCCGGGTGCTCCCCATTTGGGAAATTGGGTCTGTGAGAGCCCCTTGGTCACCCCATTCTTACAGTCCTTTTGGGGGCTTTTACAGATGCAGCAGGCTCTGGATTGCCAGTTTAAATCATGCTTTTCTAAACCATGTTTCCAAAAGCTGGTGATTTTAGTGTCCCCAATTTAGGATGCCCGACCTGAACCAGACGAGGAAGTCCAAGCAGCACTCTGGCGGCTAGACAGGGCAACCAAAACTGCTTTTCTCCCCATGGCGTTTCAGTTTGACTTGCAAAGCCACATCAAAGACAGAGAGTGCTTCAGACCTTCAGCACACTCAGGACTCTATTAACTCGTATGGCTGCTGGATGTTGATCTAGATCCAAACCACCTCAAAAATGAAGCCGTTGATCTGTAGCTCTTCACTCAACAGAAGCAATATTTACTTTTTTATTCCTTACTTAATCTACACAGCATTATGTATTATATGGGTAGCACGAACGGTAGATAAATCTAGGTTCTGCTTTTGACGTGCAATGGTATTACTAATAAAAGAAAAATGTTTCGGACAACTTTTGTATAAATCATGGTTATTTTTGTAGAAGATTAAACAATAGTTTGGTCCCTCGGGATGTTCATGAACAGATGAAACTTTAACCGCTGGGTCTTAAATGTTTTATAAATCTGCAGTACATTCCTGCAATGGAGAAATAAAACCCCATGATTTATAAGTCAGCCATCCATGGTGGGAGAGTTACTTTTGCAGAGCCAGGGCTGCACACTGGGTAGGGCTGGTGCATTTTGCCTGTCGAAATCTGGGATAGTCTCAGATGAGTTGCATTTGTGCAGTGAGTTGCAGCCCACTGTGCACAAGGGGTAAATTGTGCAGTAAATACACAATTTATTTGCTTGTGTGCAATAGTTGCACCTCTGGACTTGCAGGATGCAGGTTGCCAGACAAGCAGTGGCTGCAGTGAAAATCCAAGGAAGGCCATTTCCCGTAAACTTTTAATGCAAATATAATACGGGGTATCCTTTATAACACAGGCTACCTAGCAATCCTAGAGTGGGGTCAGGTCATGGCCTGCCTTGAACACGAAGCAGGGAATTTCTGCGTTGGCCAGGAGAAGGCCAGAAGATCGCCTTGGGCTCAAAGACCGTGTCCCCCCTCCCCCCCAGGAAGGTGGAGAGCAGGCGTGAGGGAGGTTTAATGCCACTGCACATCGTAGCACAAACTTTTCATCCTCCCCACTGACTGCAGGTTCAACCAATTGTGTATTTAAGGGTAGGTGAGAGTATATGGTGTTGATCCCTTTCTAACCTGGATGATAGGGACAGTTTAGCCACCTCCGCTTGCCTTGTCTCCTGACTGCTGGTGCCCAGACCGTTAGTACGGGGGTATTAGGTCCCAGCTCCCACAGTTAGCTCTGCATAAGCTTCAGCCGCAGGCATGATTCCACCTCACCTTTTCAAAATACGCACAAGACAGTTACAAATCCCTTTCTCCTGCTGTGGTCCTTCAGCACAGCAGCGACAAGAAAACCTGTGAGCCTCCGAGGGGACTCCCTTCCTACCACTGTATGTTATAAGCAACATCGCTCTTTAGTGCGTGCTGAACTCAGCGTCGCCCACGTCTTCTTCAGTGCAACGGGAGGGAATATGCTCTGCTGGTGGAACTGGGGCGTACAGGTCAGGCTGGAGAGAGGTGACCAGAAAGCACGGTTCTTGTCCGCAGGAAACACCGGGGGTTTAGGCCATCTAGTTTCAGTCCAGGTTAGAAGATGCTTCTGCCAGGGGGATTCCCTGGCTGCGAGGTCCACGGCTCAGGCCTGTTCGTTCTGGGTGGGAGATCTCCAAGTGTCCCTCCCTGCAGGAAGGATGTGCCGCCAGTCTTCCCCTGGAATTACTGCGAGGTTCCTTGGGCTCATTCCGGGCAACACGGGTTTTAGCAGCAAGGTGTGGTGTTGGAAAAGTTCCAGGTAGTTGGGTGGGTGTCTGAGACCTGCTACCCATAAAGGCAGGTGTGAGACCTGTCCCTGCACCCACATGTCCGTGCTTAGTCGCTGGGGTAGTACCCAGCAGGAGGACTTCACCATCGATGATGAAGGCCCAGAGATCAGCATCCGAAGACGCCCACAGGCATCCAGTGGGATTTCCCAAAAGATATGTCACCACCAACTCCCCCCCCCCATTACTTCCGGTGACCGGGCTGTGCTCAGGTTCCTCGGAGACCTTCCAAATTGTTCAGCCTCTAAACCGCAAAGCTGGCGACCGGTTCCTTCCTCCGGGGGTGGCCAACAAATGCTGGCGGCGCTTCTCGGCTCCCTTTCGCCTTTTCACGGTGGGTGAACCCCACGCGAAGGATCCTCGTTCTCCTCTCGCTGAGGCAGTGGGTGCGCGGCAGGCCGAAGTCGGGGCAGCTACACCGCGGCTGGGAAACTCTGTCTGTAACAGCCGGGTAAATCCATTCCCCGTGGAAAAAAAACCCGCAGGGAAGTCTGACGGGTTTGGGGCGCTCTCTGCCCTGCAAGCAGATTTGCGCTTCCCCCCCCCCCAGGAAGCTGCAGACTGGCGCTGGGGCGCAGAGTTTGCCGCCGTCGGCGTTGGGGGAGTGGGGGGGGGTGACAGCAGGACCTGCGTGTGCGCTGCGGGCGGGGCAGCAGGGGGCGCT